>NC_053126.1:1898248-1905748 GCF_010015445.1 Perca fluviatilis
CAGCTAGCCTGAACAAGTGAGTCTTCACTTGTCCCTTAAAACAATCCACATTCTCCATAAAGCCTGATGCTAGTTGGTAAAACATTCCAGAGTCTGGGCCCCATAGCCTCAAAGCTCTGTCCCCACATGTTTTTCAGGCAGGTCATTAGCATGTCGCAGCAGATTTTGATTAACAGACCTGAGAGACGGGATGGAGTGTGTAAATGAATTATGTTAGCAAGATAGACAGGGGCCTGGCCATGTAAGAGCCCTGTAGGTTATGGTCAGAATTTTGAATTGGATCTTGTAAGCTACAGGAAGCCAGTGGAAGGGAACGAGAGCAAGGGGTGATATGGAGTGCATACTGTTTGATCTTGTAAGAAGCCTAGCAGCAGCATTTTGAATGGACTGCAGGTGATTGAAGGACACAGATTTATTGACTGAAGAAAGTATGAATTGCAATAGTCAATACGGAGGAAATGAAAGCATGGATAAGCATCTCAGTTCTAACTGAGAGACCACAGCCCTTAATTTGCTAATATTGCGTGAATGGAAAAAACAGGATTTGGTCAATGATTTGATATGAGTGTCAAAAGATAGGGATTTGTCAAATATCACTCAAAGGTTCCTTAAACTGGGCCGGACCGCCGATAGAGACCCAATATTCTGCCTGATCAGAGGAATAGCACTGTCTGGTGCTATGATTAAAACCTCAGTCTTGTCTGGGTTCAGCTGCAAAAAGACTTTCCCACCATCCAGTTGTTTATGGCCTCAATGCAATCTAAGAAGCCCTAGTAAGCTTTGATGTCTCATTTTGCCTAAAGTAAAATGGGTTGTATGTCATCGATAGAAAATGATAGAAATGTTAAATTGGAATAATCTGGCTAGAGGCACATATATAAAATGAATAATATTGGGCCCAACACTGAACCATGTGGAGCTAAAACAAGCGAAGATGCAGAATGGTGAGTCCCAATAGAGACCTCAAAAGTTGTATCTGAAAGATAGGATGCAAACCAGTCTAAGGCAACTCCTGATATGCCCACCCATATCAGGGTGTGTGTGTGTGTGTGTGTGTGTGTGTGTGTGTGTTTGTGTGTGTTTGTGTTCTGTGTGTGTGTGTGTGTGTGTGCGTCTGTGTGTGTGTGTGTATGTGTGTGTTTGTGTGTCTTGTGTGTGTGTGTGTGTGTGTGTGTGTATGTGTGTTTATGTCTGTGTTGTGTCTGTTTGTATATATTGTCTATTTTGTATGTGTGTTTTTGTGTGTGTGTGTGTGTGTTTGTGTTTAATGTGTCTATGTGTGTGTGTGTGTGTGTTATTGTGTGTGTGTTATTTGTATTGTGTGTGTGTGTATGTATGTCTGTGTGTATATGTGTGTATTGTGTGTGTGTGTGTATGTCTATATGTATCTGTGTCTATGTGTTAAAAGTACCACAACAGTATGTCAAAGTCTGTGTGTATGTGTGTGTGTGTGTGTGTGTGTGTTAATGTTATAAGTGTGTGTATTTGTTTGTATATGTTATGTGTGTATGTGTGTGTGTGTGTGTGTGTATGTGTATGTGTGTAGTATAATTGTGTAGTATATGTGTGTGTGTGTGTTTTATTTGTGTGTGTGTTTTTTTTTTTTTTTTTTGTGTATGTATGTGTGTGTTTTGTGTGTGTGTGTGTATATGTTATGTGTGTGTGTATAAGTGTGTGTGTGTGTGTATTATGTGTATATGTGTTTATGTGTGTGTTAATATGTAGTAATGTATGTTGTGTATGTGTGTGTATTAATATGTGTGTGTGTGTATGTATGTATATGTATATGTGTGTGTTAATAATTATTATGTGTGTGTAATATGTGTATTTGTGTTAATATTATAATAATATTATTATTGTATTATTTATGTATGTAATATATGTTGTGTATGTGTGTTATATTATGTGTGTGTGTGTGTGTATTGTGTGTGTGTGTATAATAATAATATGTAATAATATAAAATGTGTGTGTGTTTTTGTTTATGTATTTGTGTGTGTGTGTGTAAGTAATTATAATATAATAATGTGTAATATGTGTATATTAATGTGTGTGTGTATGTATGTGTTGTGTTAATATAATTATATTTTATGTGTGTGTGTATATATATGTGTATGTGTGTGTGTGTGTATATTAATGTGTAATAATATTAATATGTGTGTGTGTAATATTAATATTAATGTGTGTGTTTGTGTATATATGTATTAATAATAATAGTATGTATGTGTGTGTGTATGTTAGTATGTTATTGTGTGTGTGTTGTGTGTGTGTGTGTGTGTGTGTGTGTGTGTATGTGTGTGTATAGTGTGTTATTTGTATTGTATTATGTTGTGTGTGATATTTGTGTGTGTGTGTATATGTGTGTGTGTGTGTGTATTATTTATGTATGTGTTTGTTATAATATTTTATGTAATGTTGTTTTTATATGTGTGTGTGTGTTTTGGTGTAGTGTGTATGTGTGTGTGTGTGTGTTTTGTGTAATAATGTGTGTGTGTGTGTATATGTGTGTGTGTATGTGTGTGTGTGTGTGTGTGTATATATTGTGTTGTGTGTGTGTGTGTGTGTGTGTGTATATCTATATGTGTATATGTGTGTGTGTGTGTGTGTGTGTGTGTGTGTGTGTGTGTGTGTGTGTGTGTGTGTGTGTGTGTGTGTGTGTGTGTGTGTGTATGTCACAAGGTTACCTGAAAGAGTAAAGTGTATAAGGTCCTACAAACAATACTATTTAGTGATTAAGTTACCACCTCCCTGACACAATAAAAGCATCATCAATTAAACTATGTGTAATGTTGTGTGTGTGTGTGTAGTGTTTTTATTGTGTGTATGTGTGTTCTATAATTTATCTATTATTGTGTGTGTGTGTGTGTGTGTGTGTGTTGTGTGTGTGTGTGTTTTGTGTGTGTGTGTGTGTGTGTCTCTATTGATTGTTTTGTGTGTGTTATGTCTCTATGTTTATCTATTGTGTGTGTGTGTGTGTGTGTTGTGTGTGTGTGTGTTGTTGTGTTGTGTATGTGTGTTGTGTGTGTGTGTGTCTATGTGTATCTTATTAATGTTTTGTTTATGTTTGTTTGTGTGTTGTTAGTGTTGTGTGTGTGATGTGTGTGTGTATGTCTTATTTGTTTGTGTGTGTGTGTGTATGTGTGTGTGTGTATATGTGTGTATCTCTATGTCTCTTTCTGTGTATGTGTGTGTGTGTGTGTCTCTATGTCTGTTATCTGTAGTTTGTGTGTGTGTGTGTTTTGTGTTGTGTGTGTCTGTGTGTGTGTGTGTGTGTGTTGTCTCTGTTTGTCTATCTGTGTGGTTGTGTGTGTGTCTGTGTGTGTGTGTGTGTGTTGTGTGTGTGTGTGTGTGTGTGTCTCTGTGTGTGTCTCTCTCTACATGTGTTGTCTCTATGTCTATCTCTGTGTGTGTGTGTGTGTCTCTCTCTGTAATATTCTATGTTTGTTGTCTGTGTCTTAATGTGTTATCTGTGTCTTATTATTATTGTGTGTGTGTGTGTTATTATGTGTTTTGTGTGTGTGTGTGTGTGTGTGTGTGTGTGTGTGTGTGTGTGTGTGTGTGTGTGTGTGTGTGTGTGTGTGTGTGTGTTATTTAAGGTATATGTGTGTGTGAATACAGTTTTGGATAATTACAATTAAAAAGTAAGTAGTACTACTATAGCAAAGCCTACACTCAAACAAAACATCAGCCATATTTCACAACTATAAGTTGTCAACAACCTCACACATATTTACATAACACACACACACGTATCAGATCTTGCGTTACAAGTCGTTCAACACAGTCATCAGGTGTGCAACACTTGTTTGTAATTGGACCCACCAAATCAGATGTGTAAGCACTATAAAAAGCAGCAGGTGAGTTCATCGGTCTTCAAGCACAATGGAAAGAGTCAGAGAAAGAGTAACGGGAGGAGAGCGAGGGGAGAGCGGGGAGGAGGGACAAGGAGGAGGAGAGAAGAGATCAACAGAGGAAGAATCAACAGAGGAAGAGGAAAGAAGATGGAGGCCATGGAGGGTGGTGGGGAAGAGGGAGACAGAGGTGCTCAAGGGGACCGAGATCTGACAAATGAGATCCTGTACCTGGTTACCGTTGTGGGCCTGACCTGAGCGCTGAGGGAGGCTGGACTCGTTTCAGCCAAATCTCACATACAGTGGTGTGATGGAACATTTTAAAATGGGTATTGTAATATCCTCATATCAAGACTTTTCATTATTTGCTACTTCTGTTATTCTTGTGCTGTATATTTGTTTTATGGGTTAGGGAGGCGGGCCCTATGTTCAAGACAACAAGAGGAGGGTGTACTTTTCAACATGCTATAACCTCATCTCAACTAACATGTGTAACCATGTTCAACGATATCCATCGGTCTCAACATCAACACTGTTCATCCTAAAAACATATTCAAATGATGCTCAGGTGCTTTTCGGTAATTGAAGGGTGAAGCGACTGCGATGATATGCAGAGTGTATTCAGTTTAGCAGTGTGATTTTGTCTCTCATAATCTTTTACTGTACTGTAATGTATGCTACATCTACACTGAACTACCCATTTAATAACTGTTCTTCAGAGGTTTGTGAATGGATGGAGAGGAGGTCCAGCAGGAGTTCATTTCATTAGATGAGGCTGGGTTCAACCTGGAGAACACCAAGGAGGGGAAGAACCATCATGTCCACAGGGCTATAGTCCATGTCAGGGCTATGGTCCATGTCCCAGGGCTATAGCCGATGTCTCCGGGCTATAGTCAATGTCCCAGGGCTATAGTCCATGTCAGGGCTATAGTCCATGTCCCAGGGCTATAGTCCATGTACCGGGCTATAGTCAATGTCTCAGGGCTATAGTCCATGTCCCAGGGCTATAGTCCATGTTCCAGGGCTATAGTCCGTCAGGGCTATAGTCCATGTCCCAAGGGCTATAGTCCATGTCCAGGGCTATAGTCAATGTCCCAGGCTATAGTCAATGTCCCAGGGCTATAGTCCATGTCCCAGGGCTATAGTCCATGTCCCAAGGCTATAGTCCATGTCCCAGGGCTATAGTCATGTCCCAGGGCTATAGTAGTCCCAGGGTATAGTCCATGTCAGGGCTATAGTCCATATCCCAGGGCTATAGTCGTTCAGGGCTATAGTCGTCCCAGGGCTATAGTCCATGTCCCAGGGCTATAGTCGATGTCAGGGCTATAGTCGTGAGCTATAGTCCATGTCCCAGGGCTATAGTCCATGTCCAGGGCTATAGTCCATGTCCCAGGGCTATAGTCATGTCCCAGGGCTATAGTCCATGTCAGGGCTATAGTCGATGTCCCAGGGCTATAGTCATGTCCCAGGGCTATAGTCGATGTCCCAGGGCTATAGTCAGTCCAGAATAGTCCATGTCCCAGCTGCAGTGTCCGGGCTATAGTCCATGTCCCAGGCTATAGTCCATGTCCAGGGCTATAGTCCATGTCCCAGGGCTATAGTCGATGTCCGGCTATAGTCCATGTGGTTAGTCCATGTCCCAGGGCTATAGTCCATGTCCAGGGCTATAGTCGATGTCCCAGGGCTATAGTCCATGTCCCAGGGCTATAGTCCATGTCCCAGGGCTATAGTCCATATCCCAGAGCTATATCGATGTCCCAGGGCTATAGTCGATGTCCCAGGCTATAGTCCATGTCCCAGGGCTATAGTCATGTCCCAAGGCTATAGTCCATGTCCAGGGCTATAGTCCATGTCCCAGGGCTATAGTCCATGTCCAGGGCTATAGTCAATGTCCCAGGGCTATAGTCCATGTCCCAGGGCTATAGTCCATGTCCCAGGGCTATAGTCGATGTCCCAGGGCTATAGTCGATGTCCCAGGGCTATAGTCCATGTCAGGCTATATGTCGACTATAGTCCATGTCCCAGGGCTATAGTCCATGTCCCAGGGCTATAATTGAGTGTCCCAGGGCTATAGCCGATGTCCCAGGGCTATAGTCCATGTCCAGGGCTATAGTCCATGTCCCAGGCTATAGTCCATGTCCCAGCTATAGTCCATGTCCCAGGGCTATAGTCCATGTCCCAGGGCTATAGTCCATGTCCCAGGGCTATAGCCGTCCAGCTATGTCCCAGGGCTATAGCATGTCCAGCTATAGTCCATGTCCCAGGTATAGTCTAGGGCTATAGTCCATGTCCAGGCTATAGTCGATGTCCAGGGCTATAGTCCATGTCCCAGGGCTATAGTCCGTCGGGTGTCGGCTATAGCGTGTCCCAGCTATAGATGTCCCAGGGCTATAGTCGATGTCCCAGGGCTATAGTCCATGTCCCAGGGCTATAGTCCATGTCCAGGGCTATAGTCGATGTCCCAGGGCTATAGTCGTGTCCCAGGGCATATCGTGTCCAGGGCTATAGTCGATGTCCAGGGCTATAGTCCATGTCCCAGGGCTATAGTCCATGTCCCAGCTATAGTCGTGTCCAGGGCTATAGTCGATGTCCCAGGGCTATAGTCCATGTCCCAGGGCTATAGCCCGTCCCAGGGCTATAGCCGATGTCCAGGGGCCTATAGTCCATGTCCCAGGGCTATAGTCCATGTCCCAGGGCTATAGTCGATGTCCCAGGGCTATAGTCCATGTCCCAGGGCTATAGTCCATGTCCCAGGGCTATAGTCGATGTCCCAGGGCTATAGTCCATGTCCCAGGGCTATAGTCCATGTCCCAGGGCTATAGTCGATGTCCCAGGGCTATAGTCCATGTCCCAGGGCTATAGTCCATGTCCCAGGGCTATAGTCCATGTCCCAGGGCTATAGTCGATGTCCCAGGGCTATAGTCCATGTCCCAGGGCTATAGTCGATGTCCCAGGGCTATAGTCGATGTCCCAGGGCTATAGTCGATGTCCCAGGGCTATAGTCCATGTCCCAGGGCTATAGTCCATGTCCCAGGGCTATAGTCCATGTCCCAGGGCTATAGTCCATGTCCCAGGGCTATAGTCGATGTCCCAGGGCTATAGTCGATGTCCCAGGGCTATAGTCGATGTCCCAGGGCTATAGTCCATATCCCAGAGCTATAGTCGATGTCCCAGGGCTATAGTTGATGAGGCTATAGTCCATGTAGGGTATAGTCTTAGTTATGTCGAGTCATAAATTAGTACTAGGTACTAGATTGTATTAGCTAAGTCTGTCCAGGCTATAGTCGATGTCCCAGGGCTATAGCCATGTCCCAGGGCTATAGTCCATGTCCCAGGGCTATAGTCATGTCCCAGGGCTATAGTCCTGTCCAGGGCTATAGTCGTGTCCCAGGGCTATAGTCCATATCCCAGAGCTATAGTCGATGTCCCAGGGCTAGTAGTGTCCCAGGGCTATAGTCCATGTCCCAGGGCTATAGTGGATGTCCCAGGCTTGTATCAGCTATAGTCATGTCCCAGGGCTATAGTCCACTCCAGTTGCCAGGGCTATAGTCCATGTCCCAGGGCTATAGTCCATGTCCCAGGGCTATAGTCGATGTCCCCTATAGTCCCACTATAAATGTTGTAGGCTTAGCGATGTCTCAGGCTATAGGT
>NC_053126.1:1910748-1925748 GCF_010015445.1 Perca fluviatilis
TGTTATAAGCTCTTATATTCTGTAATATCGTTCACTAAAGCTTGTTATAAAATCTTATATTCTGTAATATCGTTCACTAAAGCTTGTTATAAGCTCTTATATTCTGTAATATCGTTCACTAAAGCTTGTTATAAAATCTTATATTCTGTAATATCATTCACTAAAGCTTGTTATAAGCTCTTATATTCTGTAATATCGTTCACTAAAGCTTGTTATAATCTCTTATATTCTGTAATATCATTCACTAAAGCTTGTTATAAGCTCTTATATTCTGTAATATCATTCACTAAAGCTTGTTATAAACTCTTATATTCTTTAATATCGTTCACTAAAGCTTGTTATAAACTCTTATATTCTGTAATATCATTCACTATAGCTTGTTATAAGCTCTTATATTCTGTAATATCATTCACTAAAGCTTGTTATAAGCTTTTATATTCTGTATTATCGTTCACTAAAGCTTGTTATAAACTCTTATATTCTGTAATATCATTCACTAAAGCTTGTTATAAGCTCTTATATTCTGTAATATTCACTAAAGCTTGTTATAAGCTCTTATATTCTTTAATATCGTTCACTAAAGCTTGTTATAATCTCTTATATTCTGTAATATCATTCACTAAAGCTTGTTATAAGCTCTTATATTCTTTAATATCATTCACTAAAGCTTGTTATAATCTCTTATATTCTGTAATATCATTCACTAAAGCTTGTTATAAGCTCTTATATTCTTTAATATCGTTCACTAAAGCTTGTTATAAGCTCTTATATTCTGTAATATTCACTAAAGCTTGTTATAAGCTCTCGTATTCTGTAATATCGTTCACTAAAGCTTGTTATAAACTTATATTCTGTAATATCATTCACTATAGCTTGTTATAAGCTTTTATATTCTTTAATATCGTTCACTAAAGCTTGTTATAAACTCTTATATTCTGTAATATCATTCACTATAGCTTGTTATAAGCTCTTATATTCTGTAATATCATTCACTAAAGCTTGTTATAAGCTCTTATATTCTGTAATATCGTTCACTAAAGCTTGTTATAAACTCTTATATTCTGTAATATTCACTAAAGCTTGTTATAAACTCTTATATTCTTTAATATCATTCACTAAAGCTTGTTATAAGCTCTTATATTCTGTAATATTCACTAAAGCTTGTTATAAACTCTTATATTCTGTAATATTCACTAAAGCTTGTTATAAACTCTTATATTCTGTAATATTCACTAAAGCTTGTTATAAACTCTTATATTCTTTAATATCGTTCACTAAAGCTTGTTATAAGCTCTTATATTCTGTAATATTCACTAAAGCTTGTTATAAACTCTTATATTCTTTAATATCGTTCACTAAAGCTTGTTATAAACTCTTATATTCTGTATTATCGTTCACTAAAGCTTGTTATAAGCTCTTATATTCTTTAATATCGTTCACTATAGCTTGTTATAAACTCTTATATTCTTTAATATCGTTCACTAAAGCTTGTTATAAACTCTTATATTCTGTAATATCATTCACTATAGCTTGTTATAAGCTCTTATATTCTGTAATATCATTCACTAAAGCTTGTTATAAACTCTTATATTCTTTAATATCGTTCACTATAGCTTGTTATAAACTCTTATATTCTGTAATATCATTCACTATAGCTTGTTATAAGCTCTTATATTCTTTAATATCATTCACTAAAGCTTGTTATAATCTCTTATATTCTGTAATATCATTCACTAAAGCTTGTTATAAGCTCTTATATTCTGTAATATCATTCACTAAAGCTTGTTATAAGCTCTTATATTCTGTAATATTCACTAAAGCTTGTTATAAGCTCTTATATTCTTTAATATCGTTCACTAAAGCTTGTTATAAGCTCTTATATTCTGTAATATTCACTAAAGCTTGTTATAAGCTCTCGTATTCTGTAATATCGTTCACTAAAGCTTGTTATAAACTTATATTCTGTAATATCATTCACTATAGCTTGTTATAAGCTTTTATATTCTTTAATATCGTTCACTAAAGCTTGTTATAAACTCTTATATTCTGTAATATCATTCACTATAGCTTGTTATAAGCTCTTATATTCTGTAATATCATTCACTAAAGCTTGTTATAAGCTTTTATATTCTGTATTATCGTTCACTAAAGCTTGTTATAAACTCTTATATTCTGTAATATCATTCACTATAGCTTGTTATAAGCTTTTATATTCTTTAATATCGTTCACTAAAGCTTGTTATAAACTCTTATATTCTGTAATATCATTCACTATAGCTTGTTATAAGCTCTTATATTCTGTAATATCATTCACTAAAGCTTGTTATAAACTCTTATATTCTGTAATATTCACTAAAGCTTGTTATAAACTCTTATATTCTTTAATATCATTCACTAAAGCTTGTTATAAGCTCTTATATTCTGTAATATTCACTAAAGCTTGTTATAAACTCTTATATTCTGTAATATTCACTAAAGCTTGTTATAAACTCTTATATTCTGTAATATTCACTAAAGCTTGTTATAAACTCTTATATTCTTTAATATCGTTCACTAAAGCTTGTTATAAGCTCTTATATTCTGTAATATTCACTAAAGCTTGTTATAAACTCTTATATTCTTTAATATCGTTCACTAAAGCTTGTTATAAGCTCTTATATTCTGTAATATTCACTAAAGCTTGTTATAAACTCTTATATTCTTTAATATCGTTCACTAAAGCTTGTTATAAACTCTTATATTCTGTATTATCGTTCACTAAAGCTTGTTATAAGCTCTTATATTCTTTAATATCGTTCACTATAGCTTGTTATAAACTCTTATATTCTTTAATATCGTTCACTAAAGCTTGTTATAAACTCTTATATTCTGTAATATCATTCACTATAGCTTGTTATAAGCTCTTATATTCTGTAATATCATTCACTAAAGCTTGTTATAAACTCTTATATTCTTTAATATCGTTCACTATAGCTTGTTATAAACTCTTATATTCTGTAATATCATTCACTATAGCTTGTTATAAGCTCTTATATTCTGTAATATCATTCACTAAAGCTTGTTATAAGCTCTTATATTCTGTAATATCATTCACTAAAGCTTGTTATAAGCTCTTATATTCTTTAATATCGTTCACTAAAGCTTGTTATAAGCTCTTATATTCTGTAATATTCACTAAAGCTTGTTATAAGCTCTCGTATTCTGTAATATCGTTCACTAAAGCTTGTTATAAACTTATATTCTGTAATATCATTCACTATAGCTTGTTATAAGCTTTTATATTCTTTAATATCGTTCACTAAAGCTTGTTATAAACTCTTATATTCTGTAATATCATTCACTATAGCTTGTTATAAGCTCTTATATTCTGTAATATCATTCACTAAAGCTTGTTATAAGCTCTTATATTCTTTAATATCGTTCACTAAAGCTTGTTATGAGCTCTTATATTCTGTAATATCATTCACTAAAGCTTGTTATAAGCTCTTATATTCTTTAATATCGTTCACTAAAGCTTGTTATAAGCTCTCATATTCTGTAATATCGTTCACTAAAGCTTGTTATAAGCTCTCGTATTCTGTAATATCGTTCACTAAAGCTTGTTATAAGCTCTTATATTCTGTAATATCATTCACTAAAGCTTGTTATAAGCTCTTATATTCTGTAATATCATTCACTAAAGCTATAAGCTCTTATATTCTGTAATATCATTCACTAAAGCTTGTTATAAGCTCTTATATTCTGTAATATCATTCACTAAAGCTTGTTATAAACTCTTATATTCTGTAATATCATTCACTAAAGCTTGTTATAAACTCTTATATTCTGTAATATCATTCACTAAAGCTTGTTATAAACTCTCATATTCTGTAATATTCACTAAAGCTTGTTATAATCTCTTATATTCTGTAATATCATTCACTAAAGCTGTGTCTCTTTCTCTCTGTGTGTGTGTGTGTGTGTGTGTGTGTGTGTGTGTGTGTGTGTGTGTGTGTGTGTGTGTGTGTGTGTGTGTGTGTGTGTGTGTGTGTGTGTGTGTGTGTGTGTGTATGTGAGAGTGTGTGAGAAAGTGTGTGTGTCTCTGTGTGTGTTGTTGTGGAAGTTTCTTTTGCAGCAGGAGTAAAGTTTTGAAAATGTATTTAAAGTGAAACAAATAAGACAGTGGGAAGACTAAACCAAGTTAGGTTTTTGTTATATATTTTATTAAAAATATATTTTTGCAAATATAGTAAGAACATAACATTTCACAAAAGACACAACAGCCCCGTGTGGAACGGGTTTATTAAAATGAGTGAACAGGAACATATATGCAACTTCAGAGTGACAGCACACACACACTTGGCTTATTATGAAGCTACAATTCTTATACAGGCAATCTGATACACATGAAGACAATCAGGAAATACACACGAGACATCTCACCACCTCACCTCCTCCTCCCTGTACGACTTTCACCCCCCCCTAGAGCTAGTTTTAGGGTGACCTTGTACCTTTATCTGTTCAGACAGACATTATGTTCCAGACTTTGTGATTCTCACTTAAATCAGAGTCAGCATCTCCATGTGGGGATGAGATGAACTCTCTTTCAGCACTGTAAGAAAAACCAAGGCACAAATTAAACATAAGAATATAAGGAATCATGCTTACGTGTAATTTTGCCATTACAGTGTCTCTGTGTGTGTGTGTGTGTATGTGTCTGTGTGTCTGTGTGTGTCTGTGTGTGTGTGTGTGTGTGTGTGTGTGTGTGTGTGTGTGTGTGTGTCTCTGTGTGAGTATATGTGTATGTTCAAAAAATAAAAAAGGTCAAAAAAGTATTAATTTTACCCAGAAGACAACACAGGGTTAACAGTGGTTGTTATTGTGTGTGTGTGTGTGTGTGTGTGTGTGTGTGTGTGTGTGTGTGTGTGTGTGTGTGTGTGTGTGAGAATGTGTGTGTCTCTGTGTGTGTGTGTGTTGTGTTTGGTGTGTGTGTGTGTGTGTGTGTGTGTGTGTGTATGTGAGAATGTGTGTGTCTCTGTCTGTGTGTGTCTGTGTGTGTGTGTGTGTGTCTGTGTGTGTGTCTATGTGTGTGTGTCTGTGTGTGTGTGTGTGTGTGTGTGTGTGTGTGTGTGTGTGTGTCTCTGTGTGTATATATGTGTGTCTGTGTGTGTGTCTGTGTGTGTGTCTATGTGTGTGTGTGTGTCTGTGTGTGTGTGAGTGTGTGTGTGAGAATGTGTGTGTCTCTGTCTGTGTGTGTCTCTGTGTGTGTGTGTGTGTGTGTCTGTGTGTGTGTCTATGTGTGTGTCTGTGTGTGTGTGTGTCTGTGTGTGTGTGTGTGTGTGTGTGTGTGTGTGTGTGTGTGTGTGTCTGTGTCACAAAAGGGACAAAAATGTCAGAAAATGTGTCAAAAATAAAAAAAGGTCAAAAAAGGTGTTAATTTTGACACAGGGGTTAACAGTGTGTGTGTGTGTGTGTGTGTGTGTCTGTGTGTGTGTCTGTCTGTGTGTGTGTCTCTGTGTGTCTGTGTGTATGTGTGTGTGTGTGTCTCTGTGTGTGATTGTGTGTCCATGTGTGTGATTGTGTGTCCATGTGTGTGTGTGTGTGTGTGTGTGTGTATATGTGTCAAAAATAAAAACAATGTCCAAAAAAGTGTTAATTTTGACCCAGAAGACAACACAGGGGTTAACAGTGTGTGTGTGTGTGTGTGTGTGTGTGTGTGTGTGTGTGTGTGTGTGTGTGTGTATGTTTATGTGTGTGTGTGTGTGTGTGTGTGTGTATCTGTGTGCGTCTATGTGTGTGTCTCTGTGTGTGTATATGTGTCTGTGTGACAAAAATATTGAAAAAAGTGACAAAAAAAGTGACAAAAATGTGAGAAAATGTGTCAAAAATTAAAAACAATCCCCAAAAGTGTTAATTTTGACCCTGAAGACAACACAGGGGTTAACCTTATTGACCAAAAGGAGTTTTTGTGGGAGAATCCGAACCTTTTTCCAGCATAAATCGCTCCAGTAAGCTGTTCCACGTTTAGTATATGTAGCAGCGAAGTGACGTCAGGAAGACGGCCTCTGATTGGTCGACACACTCACCCACTGCATTCTGGGTACGTCAAGATGGCCGTGCGCTAACGGCAAACATTTCATCAGGGATGCACTGTAAGACCTTTTTAATCTGAAAAAGATAAATACATAACCGTTCAGTTGTGGATTTTCAGGCTGGACTACAAAACTGGAAGCTGGAAGGACTACAATCGCACCAAGGCCTCGGTGTTAGCTTTCATGCTAAACAATCAGAACGATGCTAACTTGAAGTGACGCGGTGCTATCGGACGTGACGCAGCATGATTTAAGGATTCCTCGTTTTGGATTCATTGTACAAAGACGCTGTAGTTCCAGGCTGGATGAAGAAACATCAAAAATGGCGACTTCTCTGCTTCTAAACATAGAAAAGGTAAGAAGTCTTCACACTGTGTTTTTTATCAAATGTTTCATGGCCACGATTCATCTGGTAGCTAGTTGGCCATGTTTTAGGTTTAAATATATTGGATGTGTGGCCCTGCTAATGGTTTATCTGTGTGAACCTACCTTGAACCAATCCTCCTTTATTCTGATGCCCTTTTCTTATCTACAGTTCAGGCCAAAAGTTTGGACACACCTTCTCATTCAATGAGTTTCCTTTTTATTTTCATGACTATTTACATTGTAGATTCTCACTGAAGGCATCAAAACTATGAATGAACACATATGGAATTATGTACTTAACAAAAAAGTGTGAAATAACTGAAAACATGTCTTATATTTTAGATTCTTCAAAGTAGCCACCCTTTGCTTTTTTTATTAATAAGGGGAAAAACTTCCACTAATTAACCCTGACAAAGCACACCTGTGAAGTAAAGCAAAAACCATGGTGACTACCTCATGAAGCTCATTGAGAGAACACCAAGGGTTTGCAGAGTTATCAAAAAAAGCAAAGGGTGGCTACTTTGAAGAATCTAAAATATAAGACATGTTTTCAGTTATTTCACACTTTTTTGTTAAGTACATAATTCCATATGTGTTCATTCATAGTTTTGATGCCTTCAGTGAGAATCTACAATGTAAATAGTCATGAAAATAAAAAGGAAACGCATTGAATGAGAAGGTGTGTCCAAACTTTTGGCCTGTACTGTATGTCATGGAAGTGAATGGAGCGATTGTTAGAAAATGTTACTCTCGAGTCTTCATCACTTTTGCAGAAGCTTTAGGTGCCTTTTTTCCGACGTTTTTGCCACTTTTCCGACATTTTTGGGGCCTTTTCTGGCAGTTTTTCCCAATGTTTTTGTTACTTTTTTTCTAAAATCTCTGTCCCTTATTTCCTTTGATGGCTAAGTTATTTTTTGGGGTGCTTCGTGTGGACCAAACTGTAAGTGAGAAGACTATATGAGACACTGCAATAATCCAGTAAAATATCCTTGACTTTTTCGATGAAATAAAAGCATGGGAATAAACTAAACATGTCTGGCCCTTGGTGTGATTCTTAAGTTTCCAGTGTGGCCTTCTGGGAAATTGAGTTTGACACCTCTGCTTTAGAACATTGTAAACTGAGCCCTGCTTCATGTCACTTTGTTCTCCAAGCTGATAACTGCTTTTACAATCACAGAGGTCAAGCCATGACCTTTTAGCATCCCAATAAACCACAGTAGAGCTACTGACCTGTGACGTAAACATATCCCAAAATCTAAACAAACTCTTCACAGTCAGCCTAATAGAAGTCAACGTGGACTAAACTGTGGATCACTTTTCACTGATCTGACACAAGATGCATTCAATGACATCTTTTGAAATATGTGAACTGTTTTCTTACTCAAACTAAATCACCAATGTGTTATTTTTGTACATGCTCACGTACTATTGTAAAACTGTTAAATGTACGTTCAAAACATATCACAAAATTACTGTAAGTTACGTCAGCAATTGGCCAAATGCTGCTATATGTATGGTACGTCTACAAAAAAAAAACACTTATGCAAAACTGCATAGTCAGCAGTGGAATGATAGTGAGATATCAGCAACGACTAGGTATGTTGTTTAAATGTGGTGATAGCTAAAACACAGTGCAGTCATGTGTTATTGAGTAATTATATTTTAAAACAATAAAGCTTGTGGACCACAGTAAAATATAATCTTTTGTTATTTCGGTCAAATGAAGGCTTTATTATTTATATACAGGTTGAAAAAAATACTAAAAACTCACAAGCATTTTAGGCAAGGCTAGGCAAGGCAGCTTTATTTCTAGAGCACATTTCAGCAACAGGGCAATTCAAAGTGCTTTACATAAAACATGAATGAGCAGTTAGGAAACGATTACAAACAATTACAAAACATTAAAAGAAAAGAATAAAATTGACAGTGCAAATATATAAGATGTATATGTATAAGAATTTGAAGAGCTGAGGGATAAAATATGCGAATAAAGAGCAGTTAAAACAGTTAAACAGATAGATAAACAGAGAACATAGAGTTCGGCAACTCAGAGCCGTTGTTCCCCGTAGTTACAGAAGCTTATTTTTAATATACTGTTTTTTAATTTTCAATTTTCAATGCAGTCTTCACCGCAAGGCTCAAGTTAATGTCGGCAACAAATGTCAAATCCGGAACGGTCTTCAGACCGTCTCTAATTATTTATTCTTAATTTAATAGTTTCTCGGGCTATTTCTGTTCAATTGTAATTGTTTTGGTCTTCAGACCCTTTTGTTATTACACTAACTTTGTTGACAGTCCTCACCTGTCTCTTCTGTAATCTATTGTCATGCCCGTAATAAAGAAATAATGTTCCCCATAGTTACAGAAGCTTATTTTTAGTATACTGTTTTTTTATTTTAGTATAATCATGTTAATTAACAAGCCATCAGTATAGCTAACAGGTGCGCACACCTCCCATACCTAACGCTGGCTCTCTTAAGGTTACACAAACAGAGAAGCATTTCTGTTGAACTAATTATTAACTTACATCATGATGACAAAGCAATGGCATCTCAGCTTTTTCTACTTCTTTTTAGTTTCTCATCCATATATAGACATTTACATTAGGTAACAAGTAATGTTTAACTAGTCCCAACACTCAAAATGTTAGAATATTAGAAAACACTTTAAAGTGCAACACCTGCTAGAAATTATATCATACTGGAAAAAAAAGCTTTGCAAAGAAGCATCCATAATATTCACAATATTCTATTAAACCGACATAATTTGTTTATACAAAGATTACTGAATTATGGTTGATTAGAATGAACTGCTCTCTGATTAGTGAGCTATATTCATAATAACATGTTCAAAATATAAACCATAGTAGTGGATTTGTGCATAGTACAACTGGAGGGAAATTGATTGTAGTTCTTATTTAGAATATGGTTGACAATATAGTTATACACAAAAATATTAAACTACCCATATTATGTTATTTTGTGTCTCTGGTGCTTCCACACACATACAAACTTTGAAAAATTACATCCATGGTGTTCTGAGTGAGATATGGTTTCTGAATGTGTCCTGCCTTCAGTCTCCTGGTGACCTGGTCAAAATCGGTACGACTTGTGGCCGTCACAAGGGGGTAACCAAACGTTAGCATGCTTATGCATGTTCTTATGTTTAGAAGAAGTCTCCCAGCTAATCCTGCCCTGCTAACTGACTGAAGTTGGAGAAACAGCCTTTCTTTTACTGTCTATGGAGCTAGCTGACATCTGATCACGATCTGAGCTACTGAGCATGTGCAAGTGCAATCAAAGATAGTACAGAAGAAGAAGAAGAAGAGATGTCTCACTCTGTAGCTAAAACAGAGACCTGAACACAGGGTTGAAAAGAGGAGCTGCAGCAATATGCAGTTCAACTAAAATATGGTGTTTTTGAAAATTAAACCATGTAAACCTATTCTGGTACAACCTTAAAATACAATTATGAACCTGAAATTGAGCAGAATATGGGCTTTAAAACACCAAGTTTTGAAGCCACATTCATAATGTGCTTATCACATCACTGGTATGGAGATGAAAACAATACTTCGTTGTGGAATCTCATGTTTCCTACATAATTGTCAAATGTGCAGAGATGATCAAAATCAGAAAACACTTTGTCAGAAAACGATGGATTAGTTTAATACAGGAGTCTTCAACATTTTTTAAGCCAGGGACCCCTTAACCGAAAGAGAGACGGAGCAGGGACCCCTTTTTGCATATGAATATTAAGATATTAAAATAATAATTGGTGGCATGATTTTACAAATCATGTTTTTAATGTTAAACATACATGTGAACCCTTAAGGACTAACTATATCTGTGGATAGCTATAGTGGCTATACCTTACCTATAGGCCAGTAAGCCTATCATCAGTGGGGTTCTATATTTGCTGTTGGATTCATGTTAAGACTTTTTAATTTTTGATGAAAACTTTAAAAAGTTAACAATAATTTGGAGGCCCTACCCTGCAGTGACTCTGAGGACCCCCTAGGGGTCCGGGACCCCTGTTGAAGATCTCTGGTTTAATATTTGAGTCTGTATCGGAACCGAATGTCTCTGTCAGGTTGCATCGTTCCAAAGCCAAATCGACTGACGTCCATCTCTGGTATCTTCTCGTCAGGATTCTTCAGCTCAAACTCAAAATAAATCAACATGAGGAAAACAAACTGCTTCAGCTCATTGGTGGCAAAAAACGCAAGGGGGCATGGAGACCCCAGCCCCCAGGGCATGTTGTAAAACTTCACCTTCTTCCCTTGTTTGTAAAAACGTGTTTTCCTGCTCCTGTCTAGGTTGAAAGCGATCATATTTGAATGAATGTGGGTCAGGGTGGATGTTTGGGTGCATGAACTGCACTGTAAGGAAAGACTGCCATTCTGTCACCCTTGCGCGGATGAAGTATGCGCCCATCAGCCATCTTGAGGGTCATATCCTGAATCACTGCTCTGATGAGGACGGGTGCAGTAGTGAGTCGGAGGACCTCTTCCACAACACTGTCCAGGACTGGTGTTTTCATCAGCATTTCACGGGTCAGGTTGATTAAAGGGCCACCACCTCGGACTTCTTGCCCAAATTCCTTCAAAACCTTATTTACCTCTTCCTTTACTGCTGCCATGGCTTCTGAGTTTTTCATAAGGAAGAGGAGCAGCCAGAATGAAGAAGGCCCCGTGTTGCTCATAGAGGCCCAAAGAAGCACAAACATGTACCGGTCTATCATTGATTCCTTTACACCTATCTCCGCTTTGGCTCGCTGGATGTCCCACACCCAGCGACTGATGTTGTCCTTGGTCTTCATCTTCTGAATTGACAGAGCGTTCCAGAAGAGTCCCAGGAGCCTCTGTGCTTCCGACCTTTCCCTTGGTGGCAGGACCCCATAAGCAAACCTGGGAAAGAGTTGGTCATATTTACGAAACTCGTGAAATAAGGCTTCTGATTCAGCTCTGTCTTTCTCCTCACTTCCTTCTGACTTGTGTGGCTCGTTGCCATATAGAGATAAGTAGCCGGCCCTGAAAACAATATTGTAGCAGTACATAAACAGTCCATCCTCCGTCCAGGTTCTTTGGTCTGCCGGTGAGCCAATGTTGTGCAACATCAGCTTCTGCAAATTACTCATCATGGATTGTGTCATTGGCTCCAGGCCATCCCCCTGCAGATGCTTCTTGCTGTACATATCGAGAATGGTGTGTTCGTTCTCTATAGCAGTGTAACCAAACACTCTGCGCACCAGCTGCACAGCAAACTTCCGGAAGTCCATTTTCTCTCGATTCTCCTTAACAAATGATCCAAGCGATAGAGGGTCCTGAAGGAATGTAAAGTAATACCCTCCCAGCTGTACTGTGAACACATCACCGTGTTTTTGCTTCATCCTCTCTAGGAACTTAAATGTGTTGCTGCGAAACTCTAAGACATGACCCAGCCAGGGAATGAGCCCCTTATCCAAAGGGGGTTCTCCTGGTCGCCGCTGTCGAAACACCCCGAGAAGGTACAGCCCTCCAATCAGAGCGGCAAGAAAGCCCAGAAGAATCGGCAGCAGCAGTCCCATGGCTGGTTTCTCTGTCAGCCACACAGGGTTTTAGAGTTCCAGTTCACATCGTGCTTAATATACAGACTTTCGCTCCTCCCCTTTGCTTGGGGGATCAGTTTTGAGTTTAACCCGTACCTGTCAACATTTGGTTTTTCAAAATCTGGGAGATTTGTGCAGGGGCATGTGGCATGACCGGGGTTGTTTACTGTTCAGTGTAGCCTACTGTAAGTCTGTGCTACCAACATTGCCATCTTGAGTTCAGCTTGCTTCACGTTTTCTGCCTCTGTCTGTTCTTTCATGATGAAGGATGAAATCCCCCGTGTGCCCTTTTACAGTACAGGCCAAAAGTTTGGACACACCTTCTCATTCAATGTGTTTCCTTTTTATTTTCATGACTATTTACATAGATTCTCACTGAAGGCATCAAAACTATGAATGAACACATATGGAATTATGTACTTAACAAAAAAGTGTGAAATAACTGAAAACATGTCTTATATTTTAGATTCTTCAAAGTAGCCACCCTTTGCTTTTTTTGATAACTCTGCAAACCCTTGGTGTTCTCTCAATGAGCTTCATGAGGTAGTCACCTGAAATGGTTTTACCTTCACAGGTGTGCTTTGTCAGGGTTCATTAGTGGAAGTTTTTTCCTTATTAATAAAAAGGCAAAGGGTGGCTACCTAAGAATCTAAAATACTAAGACATGTTTTCAGTTATTTTACACTGTTAAGTACATTATAATTATATATGTTCATTCATAGTTTGTCTGCCTTCAGTGAGAATCTACATGTAAATAGTCATGAAAAAAAAAAAGGAAACTCATTGTATGTGCCTCTTCTGTGTGATGGTGCCGCTGTGTTTTAATGTGCTGGGTAATGTCATTTTTCCTGGCTGTGCTCTACATTAAAATAATGCGACACACCTTACAAAAAACGTGGAGGTTTATCGATATGACTATAGGTAAGATGCGTGTAAATTGTTGCGCTCAACACTGTTGAAATGTACAGCTATATTTACATTTATTTGCGGGAACACCACCTTCACCTGACATCTTTATCGGACCGCTTTTGGTCTGAACTTTCCGTAAAGCTTGCGCAGAGATCAACTGGGCAACTGGGTTAGAGGTTGCCAGGTTGAGGGTTAGAGGTTGCCAGGTTGAGGGTTAGAGGTTGCCAGGTTGAGGGTTATAGGTTGCCAGGTTGAGGGTTATAGGTTGCCAGGTTGAGGTGACAAACGGATTGAAAAGTGTATATGTGTGTGTATTGTGTGAATAGGATGCGTTTCATACAAGATCTGGCAACTGGTCAACATTAGACATTAGAGGTCTGATTATTTATCAGGGGCGGATCTACCGGGGCAAATGCCACCCTAAAAGAAAGCCTTGCCACCCCTGCTGCCACCCCAGTTGGCAGCAACGAATTAAAAGTTACAGCCAGATTGACCATTTACAAGCGTGAATCTCCGATGTCCGACTGCAGTCAGTCAAAAACTGTCTGCTTCCCCTCTCACACATCTGCCACTCATCACCTGGGTCTTACCTTAATGCCTGTCCTGTGATGAAGACCCTTACATCATACTTCTATCTCCTGTTAAGTGAGATCACATTGAATGATCGCCTCAAATGCAGGACACTGATTGCATGAGATGAAGTGTGTCTGTATGAGTTTGTAAATGGCAGCAAAAAACGTGAGTATTGGCAGCTATGGTTTAACCCTTATGTTGACTTTGGGTCAAATTGACCCATTTTAGTTTTATATCAGAAAATATGTAAGCGCTGAAAATGTGTAGAAGAAAAATTTAACAATTTAAAACGTTGGAAAAAGCAAAAACTAACACAGTGACGGGAAGACAACACAAATGTTAAGCATGAAACTGTGAGAGGAGAGGAGAACAAGCAATGAGACAATACTGTCACTGTGTAACATCAACCGACCAAGCGTGCAGGTTTTTTAAATGAAACATAATCAAATCATAGGTATTTTATAAACAATAGTATGTCCGCAAACCTAATTTAGCTGTAGCAGAAGCTGTTGACACAGTAAAGATACGGTACACCAGACATACTGAATAAGTAATACATTCTGCTTATGATTCACAAATCTTAAAATACAGTTTGAGTATAGAGGTAAGCATAATGTGAAACTTTTCTGACACACTCAATGTGACATGCAACTGTATTGAAATGACAAAAGGTCATTCCTTCTGCACTTGTTTTGTGCTTAAAGCTGGGAAGTGCTGTCCTGAATTGTGTTCACTTAACTCCACTTTGAAAAGCCATTATTATAATAAGAAATCAATGAACACCTAGGTCATAGCTGCCAACACTCCCATTTTTTAGCCCTATCTCCCAGACCTCTCCCGGTTTGTTATTTCTCCCGGAAAACTCACGTAATTTGCAGCATGGCCCAAACTCCTTTTATGAATAATCAGACCAAGAGGACCTATCTTTGTTTAATGTTGACCAGTTGCCCACCACTGGTTGTGAATGATTGGTGCTCCTGGGCACTGGCCCAAGTGCCCTCATGGATAATCCAAGCCTGCCTACAACAGAGCGTTATTTATATAAGATACACATTACCATCTGTATTGAGTTAAACAGCTTTCTAATGTTAGGCTAAAGGTGTAGATTTAGATTGTGATTTATAAGCAGAACAGACAATAAGTGATATTGGAAGTAAAAGTATCCATTGTTGAAGGCTGCACTGTATGAAGGAAATTATTCTAAATCCGAAAAAAAACATTTCTTGGACTATGAAATTTGATAGAGGAACCTATTACCTCCAAGACAAGAGAAGGCCCTGACAGCAAAGGGCAGAATAAGTTAAAAAAAAACAGGACATTTGGTACCATCAGGTCCAACCAGGCTGAGATGGAACATCCTGAGTGTGTGTTCAGACTTAACTTCAGTCAAGTTTTAACTTTTTTAACTTATGCACACACATAAACACACTTACACACACACACACACACACAAATACAGACACACACATTAACACACAAATACAGACACAGA
>NC_053126.1:1933248-1945748 GCF_010015445.1 Perca fluviatilis
GGTTGGGTTTCTGCAGAACCTTAGCAGTTTTTCCCACCGAAAGGCAGGCTGTGAGGAAGTGGACATGGAACTGGTGAGCAGAAACAGTGGTTTGGCAGTACTTTCAGTCAAAAGAAGGCCATTCAAGTCCAGCTACATGTTCAATTTGTTCAATGCTGATTGGTCTGGTGGTGGCGAGGACCCTAAACTATACACAACATGGCCGCTGTTACAACATCTGGTCTGAAACATCTGAAAGAATACGAGTTGTGCATGAAGGAATCTCCAGACAGCAGCCAGAATGCAGCAACTTCAGGTACGGCAAAGGAAGGACAGTCCCTGTTTACTTCATTCATGTGTTTACTGTGTTCATGGACTGAGGATGGGAGGAGGAGTCAGCACAATCTCAACCAGTGGATTGGATTCGGCCGAAACCCCAAACTAAAAACTCCTCGTTGGGCTTTAAATCAAGCCATTTAAACACCAATTACATCCAGGCTTCACAAGTCTGAATACAAGTTGTTAAATACAATTAAAAGTAAAAAAAAACTAAACAAAAATTCTTCTTAAAATTTTAAATATTGACATTAACATTTAAAAACTCTTCAGTATTCATCAGAAAATAAAACATCTGTACAATTATGACCTCACTGGTCACAGCTGTTTGAAAATAAACCTTAGTTTTTTTTAGTTTTTTCTTTTTAAACATCAGTTGTCAAGCCCGATATAGTTTCTGTGATAACAGAAGCATTGAAGTAGTCATGAAATAGAGAACTGAAAACAGCTAGAAGACCGATTCTAAAGGACAGTCCTAAAAGCTGGAACTGTAGTTTTAAATAATGTCTTAAAAGTACAATAAAAAGTAATCCCCCAGTGGCTTAGGCCTGGTGGGAGGGGCAACTTGTAAAACACACTGGGGGGAACCCAGAATCTGTCCTGATTGGTCGAGAAGAGACAACTTAAAGGTGCAGTAGGTAAGCTGAACATAGGGTCAGTTTTGCTGAAACTGAGCCTATGTTCCAGTAGAACTACATGAAGCAGGTCATTCAAAAATAATATCCAGCTCCTCTGGCTCCACCTACAGCCTGGAGTGGGATTTACAAAAATCCACAGCGCCCTGTTCAGATGCACCAATCAGGGCCAGGGGGGAGTGTCTAACTGTTCAGATGCACCAATCAGGGCCAGGGGGGAGTGTCTAACTGTTCAGATGCACCAATCAGGGCCAGAGGGGAGTGTCTAACTGTTCAGATGCACCAATCAGGGCCAGGGGAGTGTCTAACTGCGTGTCAATCACTGCTCATGCACATGCATTCATTCTCCCTTGTGGGGGGAGGGGCTTAGGAGACCGTTTTGGGCTTTAGCGGAAAGGGGGGAGGGACTGATAAGTTGTCAATGTTCAAATTTTTTGGCTACGTCCTGGATCTTCACAATCCTACCTACGGCACCTTTAAAGCCAATTTAAGATGTCACACTTGTGTCAATCGAATGAAGGTGCAATCAAAGTGAACCATGAAGTGAAAATAAAAATGAGTTGCTACAAAGCTAATTAAGACGATCAGCTCCACACAACTCTCTCTGGATTTCTCAGTGTGACTATGTTCAGAAGATTGTGGCGTCCGGAGACTTTGGCACGCAGAAAAGATCTCTTCTGAAGAGTCCATCATGTTCTTTTAATCCTCTGTGTCCTCCTTGGCTACTAGCAACTGCGTGTTCACAGAAGGCTTGTATCGCGTGGATGCGCCAACAGTGTTGTTGTCATTACTTAAGAGTTCCTCATGGGGGCGACAGAAACCACGCACTGTAGCTTTAAGCTCCATCAGTGTCTTCGTCATAAAGTGCTTTTGTATCATCTCGTCAGTTGCCATTTTTACTTTACCCCTTTTGTTACTGAAACAACATCTTGGAGAACATACGTTCCTCACGAAGACAACTATTTATAAAAATACTAAATAAAAGCTTGGTTGAGAATCTGCAGACTCGAGGTGCTACTTGGTGTACCGTCCGAGGCTGGACGTGGGCCTCAGCGGCTTCTTCTGGCCTGCGGGGAATTGCCGTAAGATAAAGTCAAAGTTTGCCGTTGTAGACATGGCGTAGAAGACGTTGGCTTTGTCTGGTATGAGCAGCTCTGAAAAACAGAAAAAAAACAAACATTGTAATGTCACTTAAAGGGATACGCCACCGTTTGTTGAATAGTTCTTATCAGAGTCTCCCCTGGCTGTAGATAGGTGGGCCAACGCATTTTTTGTCTCAGTGCAAGCAATTAAGTTGTTTTTTTGTCTTTTGTTGGCTCACTTTTACTCACAACATGCTAACCGGCAACATAGGATTGCATTCACTATGCTAAGCTAACTAGCGGTGGCGCTGCCGGTGTTGCACCGGACTAAAACAATGCATGCACATAAAATGTGTTGGCCCCCCTATCTACAGCTAGAGGAGACCCCACCTATCTACAGCTAGAGGAGACCCCACCTATCTACAGCTAGAGGAAACCCCACCTATCTACAGCTAGAGGAGACCCCACATATCTACAGCTAGGGGAGACCCCACCTATCTACAGCTAGAGGAGACCCCACCTATCTACAGCTAGAGGAGACCCACCTATCTACAGCTAGAGGAGACCCCACCTATCTACAGCTAGGGAGACCCCACCTATCTACAGCTAGAGGAGACCCCACCTATCTACAGCTAGAGGAGACCCCACCTATCTACAGCTAGAGGAGACCCCACCTATCTACAGCTAGAGGAGACCCCACATATCTACAGCTAGGGGAGACCCCACCTATCTACAGCTAGGGGAGACCTCACCTATCTACAGCTAGAGGGCCACCTATCTACAGCTGGGAGACCCCACCATCTACACAGAGGAACCCACCTATCTCAGGCCACCTATCTACACTAGGGAACCCACCTATCTACACAGGGCCCACCTACTACAGGCCAATCAAGTAGGGACCCCACCTATCTACAGCTAGGGAGACCTTACGAGAGGAACCTCACCTATCTACAGCTAGGACCCACCTATCTACAGCTAGAGGAGACCTCACCTATCTACAGCTAGAGGAGACCCCACCTATCTACAGCTAGAGGAGACCCCACCTATCTACAGCTAGAGAGACCCCACCTATCTACAGCTAGAGGAGACCCCACCTATCTACGCTAGAGGAACCCCACCTATCTACAGCTAGGGAGACCCCACCTATCTACAGCTAGGGAGACCCCACCTATCTACAGCTAGAGGAGACCTCACCTATCTACAGCTAGAGGACCCCACTATCTACAGCTAGGAGACCCCACCTATCTACAGCTAGGGGAGACTCCACCTATCTGCAACTAGGAGACCCCACCTATCTACAGCTAGGGGAGACCCCACCTATCTACAGCTAGAGGAGACCTCACCTATCTACAGTAGAGGAGACCCCACTATCTACAGCTAGGGGGAGACCCCACCTATCTACAGCTAGGGGAGACTCCACCTATCTACAGCTAGAGGAGACCCCACTATCTACAGCTAGGGGAGACCTCACCTATCTACAGCTAGGGGAGACCTCACCTATCTACAGCTAGGGGAGACCTCACCTATCTACAGCTAGGGGAGACCCCTAAAAAAAGTTTTAAAGATAGTATCAAAAACGTTTTTAAAAAAGCGCCAAAAGCAACAACAAAAAAATTTCGAAAAAAAAACGTTTCATGGTCTGGGCAGTGGGAAGTGATGGCACCATTGACCAACAAAAACCTGGTCTAAAGTCATCAAATAACGCAGCATTTCATTATTCGTTATTTTAACAGAGCATTAGTAAAATGCTCCTAGGCTTGTTCACAGCGCGCACACCATGCTTGTTACACAGGGACACACAGCAGCACACACACACACACACACACACACACACACACACACACACACACACACACACACACACACACAGGGACACACAGCAGCACACACACTATGCTTGTTACACACACAGGGACGCACAGCAGCACACACACACACACACACACACACACACACACACACACACACACACACACACACACACAAAACAGACAGACACACACACTGTTTGTTACACACACAGGGACGCACAGCAGCACACACAGACACACAGACACAGACACACACACACACACACACACACACACACACACACACACACACACACACACACACAGACACACACACACACACACACACACACACACACACACACACACACAGACACACAGACACACACACACACACACACACACACACACACACACACGCAGAAGATTACAAATAATAATATTAGGGTGTAAATCCTCCATCATTACAGCAATGCTCCAAGGTCCAAACGCGCCTGGCTTTTAAAGGGAATGGGAGATGATCTCTGATTGGTTGATTGCAGGGGGGTCAAACTCATTTTCCCAGAGGGCCACACTGGAAAAAGAGGATCCCACCAAGGGCCAGACATGGAGAGTTTATTGACGTGCTTTTCTTACTGCATGTCACTTTTTTTCTAACATTTTGGAAGCTTTTTTCCTCATTTTTGTTGTTTTTGTTCTGACATTTTTGTGGCTTTCTCAGACATTTGTCACCTTTTGGTAAATTTGTTGCTTTTTGTCGCATTTCTGTCGACATGAAGGCCTACAGAAAGTCATCAAAAGGGTTCCTTCTGGGGGAATTTCTGAGTCTCAGAGTCGGTGTGGTGGCAAATTTTATTTTAACCATTATTGATTAATAATTTTAACCATTTGCCTTAAGATTGTTTTAAACCTTCACAAAATGTTGTTCTTTCCTCTTAGACTCTTAAAGACCAGAGAGGGACAGCAGCAGCCATGAACTCTTAGCCTAGTGGTTTTTGTTTATGAAACTCTAGCTTCTCATTTTGTTTAACTTTTTAGCAGACAAAGTCGAGAAGGCCACAAACCATGTCTCCTTCTGCCTCCTGAGATAAACTGTTGTTTAGGCTAATGTTGGGAACAGAGAGCAGGGAGGAAGGTGAGGATGGTTTGACTTTTGGTGATGTCCTCTTTTCAACTATGGCCAGGCTAAAAGATAAAGTTAGAGGGGTGGCTTAACAGAGGTTTTGACTATATGATGATGTGATGTTTAGATTTTAGTTTAGTAATGCTCATTCAGTTGTACTGCATGTACCTTTGAATCTGTATTCTCATATTTTGCAAAATATAATAAATGCTCAAAGACCAGACTTTGGTTTAATTCTCAAACAGTCTTTATATGTTTTCATTTTTATCATTGATATTTACTAAACTCTGCTGCTTCAAGAAAACTTCCATCACATCGGCAAATCTGCCAAATTCTGCTTTGAATGTCACGTAACTGCAGTTTAAAAAACACTTTCCTGTGTTTTTGGTTTTGGCGCATAACTAGGAGGGCCAAAATCTATTGTGAACCCAAATTGATATACGGGCCAAATCCAGCGGGCCTGGAGTTTGACACATGTGGTTTATTGCATGTTACGCCCAAAACACACCTCTGATTAATGAAGACACTAAGTAGAAACCCTTTAGAACCAGGCGCCGGCGCACACAGACCCTTTTTCATGCCCTCAAATTAGCAAAAAGTGGATTTCGACACGCCCTAATCACGCCATGCGCTTACGCTAGGGTTCCACACAGCGAAACACCTCGCCAATTTCGGCCAGCGAAAGTTTGCCTCGCGAAAACGACACGCAAGACCGCAACATTTTTTTAAATGTCCCGGGCTGTCAGAAGACAGGGCGGTAAAAATGCACAGCAGCAAACCATCGGTAAAATGTTAGCTCATAAATGCTCTGGTAACCTGGCTATATAGCCTAGCTGCCTCGCTATGCTTACAATGAAATGCAATGTCCGAACATGCTAGCGGTTGACCTGTCGGCTAGCTGAATCATTTTGAGTGTTTAGACTATCTCCAGTGGTCTATTTGGTGGTGTGTGTTCGCCCTGTTTAAGTTCGTGTGACATATAAACAACAATCCGTGTTGCTACAAGCGTCAACGTTCGCCAATAAAAAATGTAATCAAACAAATGCACAAGTAGCCTAGCTAGCTAGCTGCCTGGCTAGGCTACAATGTAATCCAATGTCCGAACATGCTAGCGATTAGCCTGTCGGCTAGCTGAAAAGTTCGAGTGTTTAAACTAACATATACAGTGATCTATTTAGCGGTGTATGTGCCCTAACTAAGTTCGTGTGTCATATAAAACACAATTTGTGTTGATAGAAGTACCGATGTTTGTGTAGAAACATTTTAATCGCATCAAAATGTTCATGCTACGGCGCTGATAACCTCCGCCATCTTTGTCAGACTTTTTTTGTAACTCCCACAAACACACGGACCTGATTGGTTCTCGAGCGGTCCTCATTTGAATAAAGTTAAACTTTCGTCAACTTTATTTCGCTCCCCTCGGCGATTCGCTCTCATCTCGCTCAATCAGGGCGAATTTTGTCTCCATTCAACCTCAATGAGAGCAAAGCGAAATTTCGCTGTGTGGAAACCTACCGTTAGATCGTTAAAATAGGGCCCAGAGCCCACAGTCACACTAGCTACAAGAGACAGAGACAAAGCGACAGGCTACCATTCATTTTCAATGGGAGTGGCCATTTGCCACAGGTGACTGTAGGGTAAGACAGACTCTGAGAGACTGAGACTCACTCAGATCCTTAAAATAGGGTCCCTAATCTTCTTACGTTTGGCCTCTCGGCTACCTGAAGGAGGTACACTCCCCTCTCTCTCTGGGTGTCAAACTCAACTTCCCAGAGGGCCACACTGGAAAATAACAATCACATCTAGGGTCCAGACATGTTTAGTTAATTGACAGGCTTTTATTTAATCGAAAAAGTAAAATATATTTGACTGTATTATCGCGTGTGTCATATAGTCTTCTCACTCATAGTTTGGTCGACATAAAGTCCTGAAGAAGTCAGGAAAAAGTTCCTCAGCCATCATAGAAAAGAAGCGCCCAAAAACATCGGAAAAAGTGAGAAAAATGTTGGAAAAAGTGAGAAAAATGTTGGAAAAAGTGAGAAAAACGTCAGAAAAAGTGACAAAAATGTTGGAAAAAGTGACAAAAACGTTGGAAAAAGTGAGAAGAATGTTGGAAAAAGTGACAAAAATGTTGGAAAAAGTGACAAAAACGTTGGAAAAAGTGACAAAAATGTTGGAAAAAGTGACAAAAACGTTGGAAAAAGTGAGAAGAACGTTGGAAAAAGTGAGAAAAATGTTGGAAAAAGTGAGAAAAATGTTGGAAAAAGTGACAAAAACGTTGGAAAAAGTGACAAAAACGTTGGAAAAAGTGAGAAGAATGTTGGAAAAAGTGAGAAAAATGTTGGAAAAAGTGAGAAAAATGTTGGAAAAAGTGAGAAGAATTTTGGAAAAAGTGACAAAAATGTTAGAAAAAGTGAGAAGAATTTTGGAAAAAGTGACAAAAATGTTGGAAAAAGTGACAAAAATTTTGGAAAAAGTGACAAAAATGTTGGGAAAAGTGGCAAAAACGTCAGAAAAAGTGACAAAAACTAGGTGAGCCAAAATATATTATGAACCTAAATTGATATGCCAGATCACAATCTGCGAGGGGCCAGATTTGGCCCGCGGGCCTCGAGTTTGACACCTGTTAGTGGTTCTGACCTCTTTCCGGCGAGATGACCTGCGTCAGGCTGAAGTCTCGCCAGGTCATGTGCTCGAGGTGATGCTTCTCCAACGCCCTTTGAATCACCTGCGCAGTTTTGTCCTGGCTGGTCAGCTATGAAAGACAAAGGATAAACTTTCTGTGTGTGTGGACCAATATTTGTAATTAAGAATTTTTGTGGACCTTGGACTTTTTTCACAGCAGACATGTTGACTTGTCCTAGTAGGAAAAGCACAGCTGAAGTTGATAACCTTTAACGATGGCTCAGTTCCATCAAGTGTCCCAGTAAGATATTTCATTGAGTCAGCATGACCAATACCAGGACCTCTCCTAAGTGGAATGCAGCCATCAGTAATGGTTTAATACCAGGGTCTCTCCTAAGTGGAATGCAGCCATCAGTAATGGTTTAATACCAGGGTCTCTCCTAAGTGGAATGCAGCCATCAGTAATGGTTTAATACCAGGGCCTCTCTAAGTGGAATGCAGCCATCAGTAGTGGTTTAATACCAGGGTCTCTCCTAAGTGGAATGCAGCCATCAGTAATGGTTTTATACCGCACTCTCCTAAGTGGAATGCAGCCATCAGTAATGGTTTAATACCAGGACCTCTCCTAAGTGGAATGCAGCCATCAGTAATGGTTTAATACCAGGACCTCTCCTAAGTGGAATGCAGCCATCAGTAATGGTTTAATACCAGGGTCTCTCCTAAGTGGAATGCAGCCATCAGTAATGGTTTAATAGCAGCTGTACTCACCAGGATGCTTTTGTACATGTTGCCGTTGTGGTGGCCCAGGTCCACGCTCACCCTGACCACGCACGAGTCGCCCACCTGCCGGTTATAGACGGGCAGAGACGTCATGGACGCCGAGCGCTTGTGGTGGGAAGCCACGGAGGGCTTGGGCCGAGCGCCGGCGTCCTGAGAACAGAGGCCCGTCCGGCGCTGAGAGGAGGAGGAGGAACCGGACGGAGGAGGAGGGAGGAGGAGGAGGGAGGAGGAGAGTCTGGAGAGAAAGTCGCCGAGGAGGAGGAAGAGGAGGATAGGGAGGAAGAAGAGAAGACCTCGGACACGTTGTTGCAGGAGCTGTGGAAGGACTGCAGAGAAGACGAGACAAAAGACAAGAGACGTGACACGCATGAGTGCTCGGCCAGGTCTAGTTTAGACCAGGTCTAGTTTACACACACACACACACACACACACACACACACACACACACACACACACACACACACACACACACACACACACACACACACACACACACACACACACACACACACACAATGTTTCTGCTCTTCTCCCGACTGGTTTGGGCAAGAGTTTGATCTGATTGGTTGATTTCGCCCGTCTATCACCAGGATTTTCGCCCCCTTCCCAAAAGTTCTCCAACGGTAAGTTCCCAGATGGATATGCCGAGCAAATGGGAAGCGATCCATCTGGTGGAGTCAGGTTAGGTTTTTCCAGCTCACAAGGCAACGGAGAGTTGCTAGACTGACCCTTGCTGCAAATTACATTTGCTGCCTATAGGTTACATCTAGATTTTTAGGCTACCATGGTCTGGGTGAATACTCGATTCTGATTATTTACATGGAGTCTGGTGGAAATATGCTGGCTCTATACACGCTAAAAGTCCTGATTATTTACATGGAGTCTGGTGGAGATATGCTGGCTCTATACACACTAAAAGTCCTGATTATTTACATGGAGTCTGGTGGAGATATGCTGGCTCTATACACGCTAAAAGTCCTGATTATTTACATGGAGTCTGGTGGAGATATGCTGGCTTCTATACGCTAAAAGTCCTGATTATTTACATGGAGTCTGGTGGAGATATGCTGGCTCTATACACGCTAAAAGTCCTGATTATTTACATGGAGTCTGGTGGAGATATGCTGGCTCTATTACGCTAAAAGTCCTGATTATTTACATGGAGTCTGGTGGAGATATGCTGGCTCTATACACGCTAAAAGTCCTGATTATTTACATGGAGTCTGGTGGAGATATGCTGGCTCTATACACGCTAAAAGTCCTGATTATTTACATGGAGTCTGGTGGAGATATGCTGGCTCTATACACACTAAAAGTCCTGATTATTAACATGGAGTCTGGTGGAAATAAGCTGGCTCTATACATGCTAAAAGTCCTGATTATTTTCTGATTGGCTGCAGGGTGTCCATAAAAAAGTGTTATAGGACACCTACCAAAGGAGTTCTGCTGAAACTGACTGTTTATTGTTCTAAATGAATGCACTACATTAAAACATAAAATTAAATTATGCAAGTTTCCCAGTTTTCAAGAGCCATTCGTTGTATTTCACTTCTTCCTGGTAATGCTTCAGGGTCTGTTTGACCGAGTGTAAATAATGGCTGTTGTGCTGAACACAGAGGCCCTTTAGACGAAGGCACGGCATGAGGACAAAGTATAGACAGAAAACAATGAAGCACGCACACAAACACACACACAGCCACAGCTTACCTGCAGTCTGATGGAACAGGCCGAGTTCGGGGACGAGGGATCCTCTATCTCAGATCCACTGGACCCAGAAGACGAAACGCTGAGCTGGTCAGCAGGGACTTTTTTAGATCCATCACTCACTGTCAGGAGACTGAGAACAGACATGCAGATTTAGCTTGTATCCAAAAGACAAAACTCATTTTATGATGATAATAGTGCCGTTTTATATTGAGAGATTGATTACATCATATTATAGAATTTAATTGTAGATGTATAACCCGAATATCGCCAAACTCCACCAGACTCCATGTAAATAATCAGGACTTTTATCATCGTAAAACACACTTCATTCAAAGTGGACAGAAACTAAATAAAACCATAAAAAGCCATCTTGGTTCGTCTTTGCACTGTTCCAACAATCACCACTCTGGTTTGGTTGAAATAAACCCTTAATTCACCCATTTACATGTGGAAATATGCTGGCTCTATACACGCTAAAAGTCCTGATTATTTACATGGTGTCTGGTGGAGATATGCTGGCTCTATACACACTAAAAGTCCTGATTATTTACATGGAGTCTGGTGGAGATATGCTGGCTCTATACACGCTAAAAGTCCTGATTATTTACATGGAGTCTGGTGGAGATATGCTGGCTCTATACACGCTAAAAGTCCTGATTATTTACATGGAGTCTGGTGGAGATATGCTGGCTCTATACACGCTAAAAGTCCTGATTATTTACATGGTGTCTGGTGGAGATATGCTGGCTCTATACACGCTAAAGGTCCTGCTAAAAGTCCTGATTATTTACATGGAGTCTGGTGGAGATATGCTGGCTCTATACACGCTAAAAGTCCTGATTATTTACATGGAGTCTGGTGGAAATATGCTGGCTCTAAACACGCTAAATGTCCTGATTATTTACATGGTGTCTGGTGGAGATATGCTGGCTCTATACATGCTAAAAGTCCTGATTATTTACATGGAGTCTGGTGGAGATATGCTGGCTCTATACACGCTAAAAGTCCTGATTATTTACATGGAGTCTGGTGGAGATATGCTGGCTCTATACACGCTAAAAGTCCTGATTATTTACATGGAGTCTGGTGGAGATATGCTGGCTCTATACACGCTAAAAGTCCTGATTATTTACATGGAGTCTGGTGGAGATATGCTGGCTCTATACATGCTAAAAGTCCTGATTATTTACATGGAGTCTGGTGGAGATATGTTGGCTCTATGCACACTAAAAGTCCTGATTATTTACATGGAGTCTGGTGGAGATATGCTGGCTCTATACACGCTAAAAGTCCTGATTATTTACATGGTGTCTGGTGGAGATATGCTGGCTCTATACACGCTAAAAGTCCTGATTATTTACATGGAGTCTGGTGGAGTTTGGTGATGGTGATTTCGGGGCTGTTTCATGTTAAACTAAAAGGATCTTACTCTTTAACTAAAAGGTCTATCTCTGTAGGGATCCATCCCATAATGTTGTCAGACACTTAGAATAATAATCTGAGTCTGTCAGCAGCAACAACAGAACTTTTAGTGACTCTAACTGCTGCTGAACATTAGTCCTGTAGGGTTAAAATTGCAGCCCGGATCCCAGCTAACGGTTACAGTATTCTCGCTCAATATTGGACCAATTTCAATTTTTTTTGATGATATCTGTTATTTAGACACCAATGCATGAGGAAATAAGGGTCCAGGTTGAAAGACAAAACTGAAATTACCCTTTAACACTACACATAACAATTTATACTGCAAACAATTGATTCCTTTTCATGTAACGGCAAAGCAAATACCGCTTGTGCCCCATATGCCTTCAGTGTGTGTCTGTGTGTGGTGTGTATATATAAGTGTGTCTGTGTGTGTGTGTATATATATGTGTGTGTCTGTGTGTGTGTATATATATTTGTTTGTGTATATATGTGTGTGTGTGTGTGTGTGTGTGTGTGTCTGTGTGTGTATATATATTAATGTGTATTGTGTGTGTGTGTGTTATGTATGTGTGTGTGTGTCTGTGTGTGTGTATATGTGCGTGTGTGTGTGTGTCTGTGTGTGTATGTATGTGTGTGTGTGTGTGTGTGTGTATATATGTGTGTGTCTGTGTGTGTGTGTATATATGTGTGTCTGTGTGTGTGTGTATATATGTGTGTCTGTGTGTGTGTGTATATATGTGTGTGTGTATGTATTATTGTGTGTGTGTGTGTGTGTGTGTGTGTGTGTGTTGTGTATGTGTGTATGTATGTGTATGTGTGTGTGTGTGTATGTATGTGTGTGTGTGTGTGTGTGTGTATGTGTGTGTGTGTGTCTATGTATGTGTGTGTGTGTTTGTGTGTGTCTCTGTATGTGTGTGTGTGTGTGTGTTCTTGTAGCGTGTGTGTGTGTGTGTGTGTGTCTGTATGTCTGTGTGTGTGTGTGTGTGTCTGTGTGTCCTATGTATGTGTGTGTGTTTCT
>NC_053126.1:1955748-2005748 GCF_010015445.1 Perca fluviatilis
CTTTGTTGGGAGTCGCACATGCTCAGTAGAGTATGAGGGCGTGCCCTGACAGTACCTAGGTAAGGACTACTAGCCAGTCAGAAGCAGAGTATGAGGGTGTGCCCTGACAGTACCTAGGTAAGGACTACTAGCCAGTCAGAAGCACAGTAAAGGCTGGACTACAATAGAGCTGTTTGGAGCAGATTGTGAACAGTGTTTTCTGTTGGAGATGGTAAGTCCCTTTGGGGGGACTTTGGGCTTGAGTTTTCTTCAAGTGCTGTGTAGTGGATAGACGTTATTAAAGTAGTAAGAAACTGTAAAGTGTTAAATTTGAGAATGAAATTCGGTGTTGTTGTTGCCACTTTAACCCCTGTGTAAGCACACTGCCTGTTATCCAGCAGTAGCGTTCTGTGTCACTCTATCTGGTTATTTATGTCTTATGCTTTCTCTCTTTCACTAAATGTGTTGAGATTTGCACAACTTTCACACGAGGAGAGTCCCAGTTACTGTAGCAGCACTGTGGGTTCATGTTACAGTCCAGGAGAATGTGCATATGACTCATAATAGACCCCTGTCTAGTCTATTATTACCATCCTTTAATCCCGGTGATCTGGGGCCATTTGAAACCTGTTCAACGCCGAGCAAGGCTAAAGATAGGTTTGGATATCTGCCGTGCCAGAGATACTCCACCCACACTAAACTCAGCTCTCCTGTGGCTTTTAGAGTTGTATAATATGAAAGGGATTTTGCATGTTTCTTTTTGAAAAGCTGAATATATATAGCCATCGTGAAAAATCACACGAAAAACATAAATAATTCCCACATTTTTGCTACATTCCTGCTGTATTACATTTAATGTGGCAGAAAACGAAGGTTGCTAGGTGCTGTATATGGCACTGGGCTTCATATCATGTCTTCAAAAAATATATCACCCACTTTTCTCATCCTGAAGTATGGCTTACCATCTGTCTGGGGAACGGACACCGCTTGGATATCTTTGGAGAAACGTTATCCACGTTCGCTTGGCCTCCGTCCTGTCAAAGAAGGTCAGACGGAGCTATATTCAGTTGTAGGTCATATTTCAAGTTATTCAAATACAATCAAATCCAAACAAATCTAGCATGATTCATTTCTTCTGCATGCATGTGTCTTTATGTGTTTGAAAATGCAATTAAATGCATGCACACAAGCGTAACATACAACAGGTTTTTACACGAAGTACGAGAGCAAACCGTAAACAGGCTTATGAAACAAGTTCTTCAACACAAGAATTATTATATAAGACTTATTATACATTAACTTGTGTGTCCTGTTTAATTATTATCTTGTGGAAGGGAGGGAGGCCACTTCGAAGCACTCTCTCGTAAGTCTTTGCTTTAAATATACCTGTCAAAAACAGTGATTAGGCTTTAAGCAAACGTATGAGTGACTGTGTTGACAGAGATAAAAGCCTCCTTAATAAAGGGCTGCGCCTGAATACACTGAATAGTGAAAAGAAGGATACGTTGACAATGGCTGAACTTATCATAATATCTCTTTAGGAAGTGAATAGCAGTGCAAGTTGCTTGGCTGTCTGTCTCTGAGCTCTTGACTTCAGAGTCCGGTCACTGTAACTAGACACAAGTCGCCTCTGACGCAGTTTCCTAAAAGGAGACTTCATGAAAGAAAAGAGGGAACACAATGTGCTGGAGGCCCCTAGTCTCCCATTAACACTCTGCTAAACATTTCTGTGAATATTAAACTAAACTAAATCCACCCATGTGCTTAGGAGGATAATCATTTCCAAATATATTTTCAATGTGTTAAACATTCTTTGTACTTTGTACAGTTTTTATCCTGTTGTGTTAATGGTCACAACAATTCTCAATATTAAAAAGACCCAGGGCCCTATTTTAACGATTTGAGTGCACGGTGTGAAGCGCCTGGTGCAGGTGTGTTTAGGGCGAGTCCAAATCCACTTCTGCTAGTTTGATGGCAGTAAAAAGGGTCCATGCACCGGGCGCCTGGTTCTAAAGGGTTGTACTTAGTGTCTTCATTAATCAGAGGTGTGTTTTGGGCATAACATGTAATAAACCAATCAGAGATCATCTCCCATTCCCTTTAAAAGCCAGGAGCGTTTGGACCTTGGAGCATTGCTGTTATGATGGAGGATTTACACCGTAATATTTTTATTTGTAATCTTCTGCGTGTGTGTGTGTGTGTGTGTGTGTGTGTGTGTGTGTGTGTGTGTGTGTGTGCTGTGTGTGTAACAAGCATAGCGTGCGCGCTGTGCACGAGCCTAGGAGCATTTTACTAATGCTCTGTTAAAATAACAATGAAATGCTGCGTTATTGACTTTAGACCAGGTTTTTGTTGGTCAATGGCGCCATCATTTCCCGCTGCCTCAAGATAATAATACTCCCAGAATGCACCTGAACACACCTCCCTGTAAGACCAGCACGCCCAGAATGCACCTGAACACACCTCCCTGTAAGACCAGCACGCCCAGAATGCACCTGAACACACCTCCCTGTAAGACCAGCATGCCCAGAATGCACCTGAACACACCTCCCTGTAAGACCAGCACGCCCAGAATGCACCTGAACACACCTCCCTGTAAGACCAGCATGCCCAGAATGCACCTGAACACACCTCCCTGTAACACCTGCACACCCAGAATGCACCTGGCACCATGGGCCACAGATGTGCACAGGTGCATTTGTTATTTAAACGACGTGGGCGCTGGACGGGAAACTGGCAACTGCGTCGGTCTTAAACTAGCAAAGACACTCAGGCTTGGTGCAAGATAGCGCCCCCAATCTGTAATTCCAGCATTGTGTCTTCTGCTGAAAACTGTCCCAATACTGGGTTCATTAGGGACTGCAGGTTGCAATGACCTACACAATGGTATACACTGTAAACACCGAAGTAAATCTAGCCTAGTTTTTTGTGCAACAAGCGTTTCCTTCTTACCTCCAGCAGGAGCTCTCTGTTGGTCAGGACACAGTTCTCATCGGGGAAGGTTTCCCAGAGGTTATCAAACGTGGCCATGCTCTGCCTACAACAACAACAACAACAACAACACAGACTAGATTTAGTACAAATGCAGCTAATTAGTCAATCAAGTGTATTTGTCAATTGCTCTGCCTTTTTCTGTTGTTTTATTCCCTTTGTATTCTTTATTTATTGCTGCTTTAATGTCTTTTGTATCCCTGTACGGTGTCCTTGAGTGCCGAGAAAGGCGCCTTTAAATAAAATGTATTATTATTATTATTATTATTATTATTATTTATATAGCACATTTAATACGACAGTCGTAAACTCATGTTCTTCGAAATAACAGCAAGCAAGAAAAAATAAGCAAAATTCATGCATGGCAAAAACACAAACGTTTTCTCTGTTATTCATGCATTTCTCCACATGATTTGTATATGCGAGACTGGAAGATGTCTGTAATCCCATCAAGTATGGGCCAAATGTTTGGCATGCCACAGACATAAAATAAAACTAACAAACTAACATTCTAACTATAATATAGCATATATAATAAGTAGGTATTACATATATAGAAATAATAAGACCAGATGGGCCTGCTTGAATAATTAAGTATGGTGTTAAAACTTCACTATTTGAGCCATGACAAGATGTTCAAATTATAAACACAACATTAACTTTCGGTCTTGCTTTGGCTGTCTATGTTTCAGTTCTCCTTGATATATTATTATTATTATAGCTTATTGAAGTGTTCATGACCTGACATACTGTAGATTATCAGAAGCGAGGCATTTGCTTGATGAGGGTTCAACATCCTGGTTAAAGACGATTATGTAGAAGACAATAGTTTATATTGTCTTCTTACTGCAGAGACGGACAGAAGGCGCGCCTTTGAAATGGTTGATAACAGCTAACAGCAGACCTACCTGCTAACATCAGACCTACCTGCTAACAGCAGACCTAACTACCTGCTAACAGCAGACCTACCTGCTAACATCAGACCTACCCTACATGCTAACAGCAGACCTAACTACCTGCTAACAGCAGACCTACCTGCTAACATCAGACCTACCTGCTAACATCAGACCTACCTGCTAACAGCAGACCTACCTGCTAACATCAGACCTACCTGCTAACAGCAGCCCTACCTGCTAACATCAGACCTACCTACCTGCTAACAGCAGACCTACCTACCTGCTAACAGCAGACCTACCTGCTAACAGCAGACCTAACTACCTGCTAACAGCAGATCTAACTACCTGCTAACAGCAGACCTACCTGCTAACAGCAGACCTAACTACCTGCTAACAGCAGATCTAACTACCTGCTAACAGCAGACCTAACTACTTGCTAACAGCAGACCTAACTACCTGCTAACAGCAGACCTACCTACATGCTAACAGCAGACCTAACTACATGCTAACAGCAGACCTAACTACCTGCTAACAGCAGACCTAACTACTTGCTAACAGCAGACCTAACTACCTGCTAACAGCAGACCTACCTGCTAACAGCAGACCTACCTGCTAACATCAGACCTACCTGCTAACAGCAGACCTACCTACATGCTAACAGCAGATCTAACTACCTGCTAACAGCAGACTACCTGATAACAGCAGCCCTACCTACCTGCTAACAGCAGCCCTACCTACCTGCTAACAGCAGCCCTACCTGCTAACATCAGACCTACCTGCTAACAGCAGCCCTACCTGCTAACAGCAGCCCTACCTACCTGCTAACAGCAGACCTACCTGCTAACAGCAGACCTACCTGCTAACAGCAGACCTAACTACCTGCTAACAGCAGACCTAACTACCTGCTAACAGCAGACCTACCTGCTAACAGCAGACCTACCTGCTAACATCAGACCTACCTGCTAACAGCAGACCTACCTACATGCTAACAGCAGATCTAACTACCTGCTAACAGCAGACTACCTGGTAACAGCAGCCCTACCTACCTGCTAACATCAGACCTACCTGCTAACAGCAGCCCTACCTGCTAACAGCAGCCCTACCTACCTGCTAACAGCAGCCCAGGTCTTCCTCAGCCTGTAAACGGCATTAGACTGAAGGGCCGACAGGATCGCCCGGAGAGAGGTGAAGTTCTTCAACCTTCGACAACCCTGCAGAGGAGACAAACTTTCATTCAGTGCGTTCACTTATTCAGTCTGCCGTTCACACAGTGTCTTACATGCACGTATGTAAATGTGGGTGTATATATGTGGATGAATCTTTAATCTAGAGATGCACCGATAGACCGGCCACTATTCTCGCACATGTAGGGAACCTGGTGAATTAACCTGCAAAATGTCATCTGTTTGGGGATTCTTCAGCGTGTGTGCAGAAGATAACAAGTTTACAATATGCAACACCTGCAAGGAGACAGTAGGGCGTGGAGGGACCACACCAAGAACCAGAATCACATTTCTTTAGTGTGATATTGGATGTGAAAAGAAGGAAATGGTTCTAACTCTATGGTTCTTGCTCTTTAGATGTGTGTGAATGTCCCACACCAGGAGTAATTTATATAGTTCTATTTTATAATGATCCATTATCTGTTCAACAACATGTTCTATTAAAGAAAAGTTAGAAAATAAATATTTGTGTGTGCTGTAAAGTGGTTAGAAAAAAAGAAATCGGCTAAAATCGGTATCTGCCGGCCTAACTCAAAGAAAATCGGAAATCGGCCTAGAAAGTTGTAATCGGTGCATCTCTAATTTAATCACTATTTATTCTTGACTGACCTGGGCCACTCTGACCCACTTCTCTATGATGCGAGCCCTTTGAGCCGGTGTAGTGGGAGGCCGGCCGGGGGAAGTGGGACTGGAGTTGGCGTCTGTCGGCGGGCAGAGCAGCGACACGATGACCTGGTTGGTAATGGCGTTGAACTGCGCAACAGTGGCTCGGATGGTGGGAGACATGTTTTCTTTCTTGTCTCGTTGCGACCACACACAGCCCAGACACTGGTATGGCACCACTTTGACAAACAGAGCCTGAAACATAGTAAAAAACAGAAACATCAGCTTTTAAACTATAGCCTAGAAATCTAGACCACCCTAGCGGCAGCAAATGTAATCTGCAGCCAGGGTCCATCTAGCAACTCTCCGTTGGCTTGCGAGCTGGAAAAACCAAACTCTAGTCGGGCCAATCACATAGTGTATAGAGTCGGTGGGCGGGGCTTATGGCTGCTGCTGCTGCTGGTGAACAGAGGTCTTCTGAAGACTTGGAGTTCAGCTTTTCTTTGAGAAAAGAACAAAGAACGGCTCTGAAGTCATTCTAAAAAGGGAAGATGTGTTCGGAGTTTAAAGTTTAATCTACCAGCTAGCGTTGCTCTGATTGGTTGTAGCGCTATCCTATTGGTGCAGAGGGAATTTGAAAGACAACAGTTTATCCCGCCCCTCAGATTGAGCCCTGCCCAATGGGGAGTTCCCCCCAGACCCCAACATCTGGATGTGGGGCTGGCTGGTCAGGCTAGCTTTAATCATCAATGTAAGACTACATCCACACTACCACATTTGGTATCGAGGATGGATACCGGACAGATATTTAGAAATGATGTTCAGGTTCGGTCACATCAGCGCGATAAGGCATTGAACATTTTAAATTTAAAACAGCTGATTACGTAGGTGTGCACCTGTGTTAACGTGAGCTTGTTGCCCCGTGTGAGCTGATCTGTTGACATTTCTGAATGCCTTCCTGCAGCTGCTTAATAACAATTTTCACACAAACACACATACATGAGTCGTTAGTATGAGAAAACAATTAGATTTTAACTGTGTCGGGCTCGGACTGAAAAGTTACTCTGCAAACCCTTGGTGTTCTCTCAATGAGCTTCATGAGGTAGTCACCTGAAATGGTTTTACCTTCACAGGTGTGCTTTGTCAGGGTTAATTAGTGGAAGTTTTTCCCTTATTAATAAAAAAGCAAAGGGTGGCTACTTTGAAGAATCTAAAATATAAGACATGTTTTCAGTTATTTCACACTTTTTTGTTAAGTACATAATGCCATATGTGTTCATTCATAGTTTTGATGCCTTCAGTGAGAATCTACAATGTAAATAGTCATGAAAATAAAAAGGAAACGCATTGAATGAGAAGGTGTGTCCAAACTTTTGGCCTGTACTGTGTGTGTGTATATATATATATATATATATATATATATATATATATATATAATTCTATTTTCTTTCCCAACTTAAAGATCTAAACACTGAGCTGATAATCTTGTGTGGGCAGATATCGTTTTTGTCACATTTTTTTTGTATTTTTATTTCCAATTTCTTTGTCACTTTTCTTCCAATTTCTTTGTCATTTTATTTCAAATTTTTTTTGTCACTTTTTTCAAGGTTTTTTTGGACACTTTTTAAAAAATTTTTTTGTCATTTTATTTCCAATTTCTTTGACACTTTTTTGGCGTTTTCTTAATGATATTTTTGTCATTAAGTGTTTGTCACCTAAAACAACAGAAATGCAACATAAAATATATCCTCTCACGTACTGAGTCCATTCGGGTTAGCTGTTCGGCAACGGCAGCAGCGGAGAAGTCCATGATGCCACCTTGATCCAGAAAGTTTTCACATCCCGAATCCTCATCGCCAGAACCCTCCTCATCTTGCTCCAGATCTTCCTGGGAAGGACTGTCATTTGTCTCGGTTTCTAAAGAATCAAACAGAGCAGAAGTCATGATATAATCAAGCTGGCACGGCACATGGGCAAAGGCTTTATCAGTTTCGGTCATGTCACGCGATGGTTGGTCGGTCTGGATCAACAGAAGTACATTTCCAGACTAATAGCAGAATAATTTGTTCTCAAACTCAACAACAACAACAACAAACTTTGAGCCAACTACACACTTAAAATGTCAAGTTTTGAAGAAAATGTGGATGGTACAACGAGTCAGGTCTGCTTGGTTCTTTCAGGGAATGATTGTAAAGATTTATAAAGAATATGTTGAGGTCATTTCCTCTCTAACTGGGAGGTTTTGGGACTGATTGGTGGGACTGCTGTGGACGAAGTACACACGGAGATACACTGGTAAGAGCCAATGAGGTTTAACCAGCGCTGCCTGGAAGGCACAAGGATTAGGCAATGGTTATGGCTATGGTTAAAGGTCCCATGACATGCTGCTTTTATATAGGCCTTAGTGGTCCCCTACTGTATCTGAAGTCTCTTTTATATAGACCTTAGTGGTCCCCTAATACTGTATCTGAAGTCTCTTTTATATAGACCTTAGTGGTCCCCTAATACTGTATCTGAAGACTCTTTTATATAGACCTTAGTGGTCCCCTAATACTGTATCTGAAGTCTCTTTTATATAGACCTTAGTGGTCCTCAAATACTGTATCTGAAGTCTCTTTTATATAGGCCTTAGTGGTTTCTTAATACTGTATCTGAAGTCTCTTTTATATAGACCTTAGTGGTCCCCTAATACTGTATCTGGAGTCTCTTTTATATAGACCTTAGTGGTCCCCTAATACTGTATCTGAAGTCTCTTTTATATAGACCTTAGTGTCCCCAAATACTGTATCTGAAGTCTCTTTTATATAGGCCTTAGTGGTCCCTTAATACTGTATCTGAAGTCTCTTTTATATAGACCTTAGTGGTCCCCTAATACTGTATCTGGAGTCTCTTTTATATAGACCTTAGTGGTCCCCTAATACTGTATCTGAAGTCTCTTTTATATAGGCCTTGTGGTCCCCTAATACTGTATCTGGAGTCTCTTTTATATAGGCCTTAGTGGTCCCCTAATACTGTATCTGGAGTTCTTTTATATGGCCTTAGTGGTCCCTAATACTGTATCCGAAGTCTCTTTTATATAGGCCTTAGTGGTCCCCTAATACTGTATCTGAAGTCTCTTTATATAGGCCTTAGTGGTCCCCTAATACTGTATCTGAAGTCTCTTTTATATAGACCTTAGTGGTCCCCTAATACTGTATCTGAAGTCTCTTTTATATAGGCCTTAGTGGTCCCCTAATACTGTATCTGAAGTCTCCTTTTATATAGGCCTTGATCCCTTTTTTTTTCTTAGTGGTCTACTGTATCTGAAGTCTCTTTTATATAGACCTTAGTGGTCCCCTAATACTGTATCTGAAGTCTCTTTTATATAGACCTTAGTGGTCCCCTAATACTGTATCTGAAGTCTCTTTTATATAGGCCTTAGTGGTCCCCTAATACTGTATCTGAAGTCTCTTTTATATAGGCCTTAGTGGTCCCCTAATACAGGTATCTGATCTCCCATAATGAGCTTTTCCTTAGGATGCAAACAACCCAGAGTGTTTTCTCCTATCCCTGAATGTATCTTTGGTGTAGGCAATGCGAGAATATGCGGTGGAGGATCACCTTCTTTCTGTAACGCCATGAGCAGCGCCTCAGCTTGCCCAGCCAGAGAGCTAAAGTTGGGCTGGCTGCGCAGGTCTCCGTAAACTGCCGCGCTGATCCGCAGGTGATCCAACAGCAGCCTGAGTGCCGGGTGCAGAGGAGGGTCCCTGAAGTCCTCGCTGTACTCGTCCATCCATGTCTGGACGAAGGCCAACAGAGGGCTGAGGAGGCAGAGGAAGAATCATTACTCTTTAACTCAGGGTTCCTCAAAGTCCGTAGTGTGAAACAGGGCTGGTGCAACTAATCAAAAAATCTAAATTGTGCGCTTACCGGCACCATATTTCGGGATTTTGCACCATCAGCAAAACCTTGAATATTGCTTAAAAGTTATAAGTGAGTTGATTAATTGTTATTTTGTTATTTGCCGATCGTTCCTGACCTCGAATGTTGAATAAAAATCCGATGCACACCTTTAAGTAATTCCCGTTTTATAGCCTGGGTAAACCCTGACCAACTTCTGGCAAATTTAAGATTAGCTCTGCAAGTCAGTCTGGAGGAGAGCCCATTCAAGCCCATTTCCAATGTTTCCAAATCGAGGCACCAATCACAACCGTTAAGGAGGGCTCTACACCAATCACAACCGTTGAGGAGGGCTCTACACCAATCACAACTGTTGAGGAGGGCTCTACACCAATCACAACTGTTGAGGAGGGCTCTACACCAATCACAACCGTTAAGGAGGGCTCTACACCAATCACAACCGTTGAGGAGGGCTCTACACCAATCACAACCGGATTGGGAGGGCTCTACACCAATCCCACAACCGGTGGGGAGGGGCTCTACACCAATCACAACCGTTGAGGAGGGCTCTACACCAATCACAACCGTTGTGTGATTGTGTGTGTGTGTGTGTGTGTGTGTGTGTGTGTGTGTGAGTGAGTGTGTGTGTTGTGTGTGTGTTGTGTGTGTGTGTGTTTGTGATGTGTGTGTGTGTGTGTCTCTGTCTGTGAGTGTGAGTGAGTGAGGTGAGTGAGTGGTGAGGTGAGTGAGTGAGTGTGTGTGTGTGTGTGTGTGTGTGTGTGTGTGTGTGTGTGTCTCTGTCTGTGAGTGAGTGAGTGGTTGTGTGTTGTGTGTGTGTGTGTGTGTGTGTGTGTGTGTTTGTGTGTGTGTGTGTCTCTGTCTGTGAGTGAGTGAGTGGGTGTGTGTGTGTGTGTGTGTGTGTGTGTGTGTGTGTGTGTGTGTGTGTGTGTGTGAGAGTGAGTGTGTGTGTGTGTGTGTGTGTGTGTGTGTGTGTGTGTGTGTGTGTGTGTCTCTGTCTGTGAGTGTGGTGGAGTGAGGTGGGTGTGTGTGTGTGTGTGTGTGTGTGTGTGTGTGTGTGTGTGTGTGTGTGTGTGTGTGTGTGTGTTTTGTGTGTGTGTGTGGGGTGTGTGTGTGTGTGTGTGTTTGTGTGTTCTTAGTAGTGAGTGTGTGTGTGGTGGTGTGTGTGTGTGTGTGTGTGTGTGTGTGTGTGTGTGTGTGTGTGTGTGTGTGTGTGTGTGTGTGTGTGTGTGTGTTTTTTTTTTTTTTTAACCCAAAACCCCTTGGTTTAAAAACACAGTGTAATCTCAAAGGTCCTCCACCTACCTGCTGTAGCAGTCACTGTTGTCCAGATATGAGGCAGCATTTTCTCTGTTGGGGGGGGAGAAAAAGAAAACAGACTTAGCCATCGTCTTTCAGGCTGTTTTCTGAATATTCTTTAATTATTATTTGTTCAGCTAACCGAGGCCTGACCTCGATACATGCTAACCACAGCCTCAGACCGCTGTGTGCATAATGAAAGCCTGGGGTATAATGAGCACCTGCTAGCTACTTATTACTACATCAAAGCAGGCAGGAGGCGAGTGCTTTGTCAGGGAGAGAAAAGCAAAGCATTTGAAAATAATTATATAATAATAAATTGAGATTTATATAAGCTTTCATGGACTCCAAAGGTGCTTTACAGGGCAGGGGTAGATGATAAAAACATACAAAAACAAAGCGAGCAAACAAAGTAGTAGACAAAACAAGATACAGATGGAAAGGGAGGGGGGGTGGGCTATGGGTAGGCTGGGGTGAGAAGAGATGGGTCTTGGTAGGGACTGGAAGATGGTGAGGGACTCAGAGGTTGCGGATCTTTGGGGGAGGGGAGTTCCAGAGCCTAGGGAGCTGCTCTGGAGAAGGCTCTGTCCCCAAAACAGGCGTAGAGTTGGACTTTGGATGGAGAGGGGAGACCGGCTGAGGGTGGATCTGAGGGAGCTACGTGAGGGTTGGTAAGGAGAGGAGGTCAGTGAGGTATGAGGGGGCCAGATGGTGGAGGGGCTTTATAGGTGAGGACCAGGTTTTTGTAGGTGATCCGGTTTGGGAAATGGGAAGCCAGTGGAGTTGTTTAGGACTGGAGTGATGTGGTGCCAGGATTTGGAGCAGGTAATAGAGGCGGGCGCTGAGTTCTGGACCAGTTAGGGTCGTTGATGTTGTGTAGAGCTGATGCGAGGAAGAGTAGTGAGTTGCAGTGTCAGTCGGGAGGGAGATGAAGGCGTGAAAGTCTTTCTAGCGAGCCGGGGGTGTGAGAGGGTCTGTTTGGGTGTTGGGGGAGGTGAAAGAAGGGGGGTTTAATGACGTGGTTGTGAGGCTCAAGGGGGAGGGTGGAATCAAAGATAGTAGCCAAGGTTGGGGCCTGGGGAGATGGGAGAGACAATGGTTGCTCGATGGTGAGAGTGGGGTTGTTGGTTTTGCTGAGTGTGGATTTGGAGCCGATCAGAAGGAATTTGTTTTTGTCGCTGTTGAGTTTGAGGAAGTTGTGTTTGCATCCAGGTTTTAATAGCTGACAGACAGGAGTTGATGTGGGAGAGGGGAGGATTGTGGGGGATTTGGTGCTGAGGTAGATCTGGGTGTCGTCCAGCATAGCAGTGGAAGTCCAGGTTGAAGTGGCGGAAGTATCTGACCAAGAGGGAGGATGTAGATGATGAAGGAGGAGGGGCCAGTACGCGAGCCGCTTAGGGAACACCTGTAGTGACTTGGCTGTGGCAGAGGTGTGGTTGTGGAGAGAGATGAAATGGGATCTGTTGGAAAGGTAGGGGTGGAGCCAGCTGAGTGCAGTACCGTCGATACACGAGGTCTTTGAGTCTGGTGAGCAGGATGTTATGGCTCACAGTACTCGAAGGCTGCACTCAGGTCGAGGAGGATGAGGATGTTGAGGGAACCGGTGTCAGCAAAAGGTGAGGAGGTCGTTGAGGACTTTGAGGGAAGCGGTTTCTGTGCTGTGTAGGGGGCGAAAACCAGATTGGAGAGGTTCGAATAGGTTATTGGCAAGAAGATGGGTTTGTAGTTGTGGGCGACTATGCGTTCCAGGGTTTTAGACAGAAAGGGGAGGTTGGATATTGGGCGGTAGTTGTTGAGAGAGGAGGGATCAGACCAGGTTTTTAAGGTTGGGGGTGACAGCGGCAGTTTTGAAAGCAGAGGGGACAGTTCAAGGGACAGTGAGGAGTTAAGAAAGGGTTAGTGAGGTAGGGGGCATAGGACCGGGAGGCAGGACTTCAGAAGTGGAGTAGGGGAGGGTCAAGGGAGCAGGTAGTGGGTTTTGGAAAGGCTGATGAGTTTGGAGATTTCAGGAGGGAGTGACTGGGTTAAACTGGGAGAGGGAGGGAAGTGTGGAGGGAGGGTGGGGAGGTCTGGAGGGATGGAGAGAGGAGGGTCCAAGGTAGGTGCTGGGTAGATCCTGGAAGGTCAGATACAGGGGATAGGGATTTGTAAATGAGATTGATTTTGTCAGTGAAAAGTGGAGGAATGAGTTGCAGAGATCCGGGTAGAGGTAAGGAGGCTGTTGGTCGAGGCTGATGAGGTTGTTCAATGTGGAGAGAAGAGGGTTCTGGGGTTTTGGCAGGGGTCGGTGAGGATGTGTGGAGAGGTAGGCAGGTTGGCAGCAATGAGGGGCATCTTTGTAGGCGATGAGATGGGATTTATAAGGCTTCATGATGGACTGTGAGGGATGATTTCTTTGTCAGGCGTTCAAGTTGGCGGCCAGTTTGTTTCATTTTCAGTGCAGGTGTGTACCAGGGTGAAGAGGTGTTAAAGTGGCGAGTTTTGTTTTGGGGGCCAGGATGTTGAGGGAGGTAGACAAGGTGGAGTTGAGGTGGTCTGTGAGGTCATGCGGGTGAGGTGAGGGTTGAGTCAGGTGGAGAGTGGTGGAGAGCAGGTCAGAGATGGTGGGGATTGATGGGTTGAGGGTTCGCAAGAGAAGGTGATTTCTCTGAGGCGGGGCCGTGGGGTTGGAGAAAGGGATGGTGAACCGTATCAGTTTGTGATCAGAGAGGGGAAAGAGGCATGGATGGAGGTCGAGCACTGGTTGGTTGGTGGAGCAGACCAGGTCGAGGATGTGACCTTTTCATGGGTGGGGAATGTGACATGTTGGGTGAGAGAGAAGTTATCCAGTAAAATTTTGAATTCTGATGAGAGCTTGCATGTAGGGGAGTCCATGTGGATGTTTAAGATCACCGGTAGCAGCAGGCGTGGAGAGAGATGAGGCTAGTGTGAGGAGTTCGGTAAAATCAGAGAGGAAGGAGGATTTGGTTTTAGGTGGCGGTAAATGGGGATGACTGTCATGGAGGAAAGAGTTTTGAAGGCGAGATATTCAAAGCGATGATACTGAGGGAGAGTTGAGTTCTGTGATCCGGGAAGTTCTGATTGAAAATGGCGGAGAGCCACACCTCCGCGGTGGGAGGGGCGGGGTTTGCAGATGTAGTTGTAGCCAGGGGGATGCTTGGTTGAGGAGAAAGAAGTCGTTGGGTTGTTGCCAGGTTTCGGTGAGCAGAAGGAAGTCAAGAGTGTTGTCGAGGATTAGTTCATGGAGGACAGGGGCTTTATTGTTGGCGTCGGGTGTTGAGGAGGGCAAAGTTGGCATGGTGAGGGGTGGTGGGATGGGGGCGGGCTGGAGAGATCTGAGGTTGTCGGTTAGCAGTGCGTGTGGTGCGTTGGGGTGTGGGGGTATTGCAGTTGAGGGGGACAGTGAGCCGATTAGCAAATGATTGGAGAGTATGATTGAGTGTATGTGAAGTGGGGGAAAGCACTGTAGTCGGTCGGGGTTTTCTGTGGCAGCCTGATGATGCGTTCAGCCCTATGTGAACCAGTGGGTGAAGCATTCAGATGGCGATGGGACAGGTGCAACAGGGCGTGCAGGTGACCAGATGGATGGAATGGATTGTCCGTGGTGGAAGAAAACAAACTTGCGGCGAGCTTCTGTGGATGTAACGGCGTCGGCGTAGAAGTCCGAAGCTGTTTGATGACTGGGATGCAGGATGGAATGGAGTAGTTGGCGAGTGGACCAGTTGCAGAGTTGAATATTTGATCATGATGCGGCGGAGGGGCGGGGAGACTCCGTGATAGTGGTTGCCCGTGGGCTAGGAGCACAGGAGGTGGAGGTGGGAGAATGGATGAATGAGGTGATTGCCAAAATGATCCCACAGCATGACCGAAGGAGAGGAATGTCTAGTCTTGGTGGCGGCTCGCATCTGGGGTTGGGTTCCTATGAGGAGGAGGTCAGCAATCGGGTTGCCCGCGAAGCGCTGGATTGCCGCCGCGTTTGGTGAAGCGGGGGCAGCTAGCTAGCGGCTAACCGGCGAGGCAAGAGTCCGGTCAAAGGCGCCAAGACGGCCGGGGACCAGCAGAGACTGTCAGAGGTACAGAGGCTGTCAGAGGTAGGGGGTACAGCGAACACAAACAAAGAAGAATAGCAGGCGAATAGCAGATGAATAGCAGACGGGCGGCGAATAACCAGGCGCAGCGTCCTCTCCACGTCGGTTGGAGATGGAAAAGATCCTGGCCGCAGCGGTGACTTTGCATGTGCAACAACAAGCCAAGTTGTTTCCCCCAGAATCTAGCGCACGGCCTGTACTGTCTGGTACACAGAGAAAGAGGCTAAACTAGGCTAAAAACGTTAGCATTTGCAGTAAGCTGAAAGAGAAAACAAGACACACAAAAGTAGAGAGAAAGTGAAGCAGCGTGTGTGTGTGTGTGTGTGTGTGTTTCTGTGTGTGTGTGTGTGTGTGTGTGTTTGTGTGTGTGTGTGTGTGTGTATCTGTGTGTATCTGTGTGTGTGTGTGTGTGTGTGTGTATCTGTGTGTGTGTATCTGTGTGTGTGTGTGTGTGTGTGTGTGTGTGTGTGTGTGTATCTGTGTGTGTGTATCTGTGTGTGTGTGTGTGTGTGTGTGTATGTATCTGTGTGTGTGTGTGTGTGTGTGTGTGTGTGTGTGTGTATCTGTGTGTGTGTATCTGTGTGTGTGTGTGTGTATGTGTGTGTGTGTGTGTGTGTGTGTGTGTGTATGTATGTGTGTGTGTGTGTGTGTGTGTGTATCTGTGTGTATCTGTGTGTGTGTGTGTGTGTGTGTGTGTGTGTGTGTGTGTGTGTGTGTGTGTGTGTATCTGTTGTGTGTGTGTGTGTGTGTGTGTGTGTGTGTGTGTGTGTGTGTGTGTGTGTGTGTATCTGTGTGTGTGTGTGTGTGTGTGTGTGTGTGTGTGTGTGTGTGTGTGTGTGTGTGTGTATCTGTGTGTGTGTGTGTGTGTGTGTGTGTGTGTGTGTGTGTGTGTGTGTGTGTGTGTGTGTGTGTAAATTTGAATGTGAATGTGAGTAGAGATTTGGGAAAACTTTGTTTGCACGTTTGCAGCTGAATGAGATTTTCAATGTCAGTCAGTCAAAGTTTTCCCAAATCTCTACTCTGGCCGGAGGTTTTAGAAAGACTAGTTTTCAGAGGCGAATTCTCCCTTTGCGTGTTAACAAAGGGCACAAACGAAGGGAAATGTCTCCGTTTTTCAAAATAACCACGTACAGTACAGGCCAAAAGTTTGGACACACCTTCTCATTCAATGCGTTTCCTTTTTATTTTCATGACTATTTACATTGTAGATTCTCACTGAAGGCATCAAAACTATGAATGAACACATATGGAATTATGTACTTAACAAAAAAGTGTGAAATTGTGAAACTGAAAACATGTCTTATATTTTAGATTCTTCAAAGTAGCCACCCTTTGCTTTTTTATTAAGGGAAAAACTTCCACTAATGAACCCTGACAAAGCACACCTGTGAAGGTAAAACCATTTCAGGTGACTACCTCATGAAGCTCATTGAGAGAACACCAAGGGTTTGCAGAGTTATCAAAAAAAGCAAAGGGTGGCTACTTTGAAGTATCTAAAATATAAGACATGTTTTCAGTTATTTCACACTTTTTTGTTAAGTACATAATTCCATATGTGTTCATTCATAGTTTTGATGCCTTCAGTGAGAATCTACAATGTAAATAGTCATGAAAATAAAGAAACACATTGAATGAGAAGGTGTGTCCAAACTTTTGGCCTGTACTGTATATGTAAACAGGGCCTCACTGTTGACAAGAAAGCCAGTAAGTGCATTTCCCAAAGCTGTCAAAACTATTGCATAAAGAAAACCAGACAAACGGCGCTACACAGAGGCTGACTGGACCTGTGGAAGAGCAGCTGGATGAGCTCTGAGGTGCCGATGAAGGTTCTGTATGTGGAGAGGAAGATCCTGCCGTAGTCCAGCTCCTGGCAGCCCGGGTCCAGCAGCTGCTTCACCAGGAGGTCCAGGGACGCCGCCTTCAGGCGCCGCACCTTGCAGGTTCGGTACTGCACGAAGGCGCAGCAGGGGCTGTCCTGACTGGCGTCGGGGGGGCAGGGGACGGGCTCCCGACGCAGAGTGACCCCGTAAACAGCGCCGTCCTCAAACTCCTCCCCCCACTCCTGCACCGGGTTCTGGGGAACGAAGAGGAAGGGAAATAATGTTAGAAGTTTTTAAGCGTGGCTTAACCTGACTGGAGGAATAAATGACCCACATGGTTGTACGGTTTGGAGGACTTGTTGAAACCGGGACCTACACTTAAAAACTAAAACTTCACATGCAGGGTACCTTTTAAAAAGTAGAGACAGAGGTGGTAATACAGTGGTAAATACAGCTAAGCTGACACTGCCAGTTGGATCGTTTCGCATTTGCTTGGCATATCCATCTGGGAACTTTCAGTTTGAGAACTTTTGGGAAGGAGAGCGAAAATCCTGTTATCTGATTGCATAAACCATCTGTCTATCACCACCTATAGTTGGTGATAGACGGGCCAAATCAACCAATCAGATCAAACATCTTGCCGAAACCAGTCGGGAGAAGAGCAGAAACATCTTTTCCTCCGAGAAAAGCCTCCAGTGACGTTGTTTTGCTCTTCTTTCAATGAAGGAATACTTTCTAATTCGGATAAAACTTGCTGCGATAGCTACGCTCATCTCCTCCGTAGGGTTGGGTACCGTTTGGATTTTTACGATTCCGATGCCGAACCGGTACTTTTAAAACGATTGCGATTCCTAAACGATTCCTAAACCGATTCTTGAAAAACTGAAAAATGACATAAAATAAAGGCTTTTTATGAAGTTTTATTTTTTTAACTGAAAATTATTTAAATTTAACAATATATTAACGTTTTAAAGTACTTAAATATATTATAAGTAAACCTAAGTCACCTAACACTCAACTACAATAATTTAACAATAAATAACAGTTACACTATTAACAAGTGACAACAAAATAAATGTTGAGTTGCTATGCCAACCAGCTTCAAACTTTAGCCGTTCTTTTGCAGAAAAATGGCCATATTTGCCTTCTCTGGCAAGATAGGACACCTCTCCTGACTTATGGCATGTCCCGCACAGGAAAAACTCTCTCAGGTGCTGTCCAAGAGGTCTGTACACACACAGGTAGGAGTTTGAAAGGGCAGACAATTTGGGGAGGCTGTCCCGCCTCCCCCACCACCAGGCTACAGGCTCTTGCCCTGAACGATAGACCAACAGAGTAAGTGTTAAATGTTTACTAGCGATCACGTGCAGTCAGTGAATGGTTAATATGCTTTCACATCCGTTTTGGTGAGCCCGGAGGGAAAATATGGCAAAAGTAGCCTACATTTACGGTAGCTAGCTAACGGTAGACTACAGAAAGTGTGATATTTTTACGTCCGTTTCGGAGCGTGTACAGAAAGCCGTCTGTCAGCGGTGATTGTAGAGTAGCATGTCGGGGGAATAGCGGTGACACGCGCTTCACACCGCGAGCGGGCACGTGCGCCACTCGGCAGAAAAGGGAGAAAGAAGAAGAGTCTGCTGTTGTCCGGAGCGACAGAGGGAAAATATTTCAGTCGGAACCGAAATTCGCATTCTAATTAGGGGTGGTACGGTTCATGAAAAAACACCCGAACCGCTCGGTTCGCTAGTCTCGGTTCGCTAGTCTCGGTTGTCTCGGTTCGCTAGTCTCGGTTGTCTCGGTTCGCTAGTCTCGGTTGTCTCGGTTCGCTAGTCTCGGTTGTCTCGGTTCGCTAGTCTCGGTTCGCTAGTCTTGGTTCGCTAGTCTCGGTTGTCTCGGTTCGCTAGTCTCGGTTCGCTAGTCTCGGTTCGCTAGTCTCGGTTCGCTAGTCTCGGTTCGCTAGTCTCGGTTGTCTCGGTTCGCTAGTCTCGGTTCGCTAGTCTCGGTTCGCTAGTCTCGGTTCGCTAGTCTCGGTTGTCTCGGTTCGCTAGTCTCGGTTCGCTAGTCTCGGTTGTCTCGGTTCGCTAGTCTCGGTTCGCTAGTCTCGGTTCGCTAGTCTCGGTTGTCTCGGTTCGCTAGTCTCGGTTCGCTAGTCTCGGTTGGCTCTCGGTTCGCTAGTCTCGGTTGTCTCGGTTCGCTAGTCTCGGTTCGCTAGTCTGGGTTCGCTAGTCTCGGTTGTCTCCGGTTCGCTTCGTTCGGTTTGTTCGCTTTAGTCTGGTCTCGGTTCGCCGTTCGTTCGCTAGTCTCGGTTCGCTAGTCTCGGTTGTCTCGGTTCGCTAGTCTCGGTTCGCTAGTCTCGGTTCGCTAGTCTCGGTTCGCTAGTCTCGGTTGTCTCGGTTCGCTAGTCTCGGTTCGCTAGTCTCGGTTCGCTAGTCTCGGTTCGGAGCGTGTGTGTACCGCCCGGTTGGTCAGTCCACTGTTAATGGTCACTAACCTCTTACTGCCGTAGTGCCCACTTTATACACCTATGTTAAAACACTTACTGGGAATGACGAGCGGGATGGGCGTGACAAACGCAACCCATGGCAGCTGATTGGACGATCGCGTCACATGGGTCTGGCTGGTCCCAAATTTCAAAACAGACTGTCATGGCGGCTCGTTCAGAATACGATCTCATATTGTACTAAAATAGTTCACCGAAACGTGTTTCTGAAAACATTTTAAGCGAGAAATAGGCCATGCAGTTGCTGAATCTGTCTTCATTTCAGATCGACAAAGGTCAGTTTAAAAGATTTTCGTCAGATTTTGAGAGACACCGAACCGACCGCTCCTCAAGTGGAGTGGGGTGCCGCTGCAGGTCACGTCACGTCACGTGCAGAAATGTCCAGTGGGAGAGAGGCTGACCGGAGCTGTAGGATGCGCCAGCGTCGTTTATAGTCTGGTGTGTGGGAACATTTTGGATTTCACGTTACCTATGATGAAATAAAACAATATAGAACTGCCACTGTGTGCACGTTTTGTGCAACATGCATTCAATATGCTAATTTTAGCTATATATCATATGCTGAAGTATATTCTGGAGTGTTAAAGAAAAAATAAGAACCGTACTGAACCGAAAACCGTGATACGAACCGAACCGTGGGTTTTGTGAACCGTACCACCCCTAGTTCTAATCCGGTCCGAATACTACCGTTTGCGTAGGAACCGGTACCATAGTGGAACTGGGTTTCGGTACCCAACCCTACTCCTCCGTGGAAGCCGCCACGTTGTTTAAGACCGAACAGTCGCTTCTCGTTGGCGTCACCACCTAAACCCGCCTCAAAAACTCAACGCTGATTGGTCGGTCGTTTGGCGAACGGCTCCAAATGTTCTCTTATCTCGAGATGCCAGACTGATCTGAGAGGAGAAAACTGGAGCTCGCCAGATCAGGACGCTCTCACCAGCAGGGTTCTAAATTAGCACCGTTTACCAGCCAAATGCTGGTGAAATATGCAAGTGGCTGGTAGATTTGCTTCACTCACCAGCCAAAAAACCCAATGGTAATCTATTGAATGGCTGGTAATATTTGAACATTCATTAGCCATTTGGCTGGTAGACGAAAATGTTAATTTGGAAGCCTGCTCACCAGGCTAAGTGTGTTGTGCAATGACAACAAATGACCCTTTGGTTACACTTTACTTGAAGGTATCTACAGGCCAGTCTCACGACAGTTCGTGAAATGGTCACGTTATTGAATCTATTGATTCGTGTACTGAACACGGGTTAGGGGATTGGTCAGGGGACAGGACCTGTACATGTAAGCATGGACACCTGGCCAATAGTAGTGTGTGAACGCTATTGAAGGGCGGGTCTTGGTGTGGCCATAGTGGGGAAAAAAATATCGCTGCCAGGGATGCCATAACCATACACTCAACTCACGATTGGATACACGGTTTTAAGTAGGGTTGGGCATCGTTTTGGATATTTTCTGATATCGCTGCTAAATTTCTAAAATGGTACCAGTGCCTGAACGATGCCAGCACCAATACTTAACCCTTGTATGAATGTGTGTCCCAGGCCAGGATAGGAAATTAACTAATAATGTAAAAATCAACAAGCCACTGACGCATACGGTATGTTCATCAATTGATTCATTCAATAAATTATTATTTTCTGTCTTAAATCCACCAGCTATTTTCATATTATACCAACATTTGCAGCATCCTGAGCCTTTTTAGTGATTAGGAAAACTTTATTCTCCCAAAAACGAGTTTCCATTTTATTTTTAAAGAAGTATACCAACAACAACAAAAACTTATTTTTGCGATTTTCACCGTCTCTCGCAACTTCACTGTAACAAACATACAAAAGACAACTTTTATCGCAATTTTTTTTTACAAAAGCTCCCTCAAAATCAGGCATTTTGGGCCGCAACAATCTAAAAAATAGGGCCTGTGAAATCCTGGAGGGACTGATCATAGTGAAAGGGTGCATATGTTACGCTGCAATATAGGCGGCTCGTAACATTAAAATGAAGACAAGAAGCGAATTGCATGAATGTGTGAAAACAGCTTCATCAGCTAGGGTTGCGAGGTATTAACAAAATGTGATATTGCGATATAAATATTAATTTTGATATTTTTAAACATTAAAATTGCAAAAGTTATGGGAAAACGCATCAAAATAGATTCATAACAAATACAACACAAGGTTTATTTCAACTGATGGTCATATTGGACTGGTCCAACATAATATATAAATAAAGGACCATGTCTACAGGACAGGACATGTTCTACTGGTTGGACAGTATCAAATATATAAATAAAGGACCATGTCTACAGGACAGGACATGTTGTACTGGTTGGACAGAATAAAATATATAAATAAGGACCATGTCTACAGAACAGGACATGTTCTACTGGTTGGACAGTATAAAATATATAAATAAAGGACCATGTCTATAGGACAGGACATGTTCTACTGGTTGGACAGTATCAAATATATAAATAAAGGACCATGTCTATAGGACAGGACATGTTCTACTGGTTGGACAGTATAAAATATATAAATAAGGACCATGTCTACAGAACAGGACATGTTTTACTGGTTGGACAGTATAAAATATATAAATAAGGACCATGTCTACAGGACAGGACATGTTCTACTGGTTGGACAGTATCAAATATATAAATAAAGGACCATGTCTACAGAACAGGACATGTTCTACTGGTTGGACAGTATAAAATATATAAATAAGGACCATGTCTACAGAACAGGACATGTTCTACTGGTTGGACAGTATCAAATATATAAATAAAGGACCATGTCTATAGGACAGGACATGTTGTACTGGTTGGACAGTATAAAATATATAAATAAGGACCATGTCTATAGGACAGGACATGTTCTACTGGTTGGACAGTATAAAATATATAAATAAAGGACCATGTCTACAGAACAGGACATGTTGTACTGGTTGGAAAGTATAAAATATATAAATAAAGAGAACAGGACATAACTTTTCTTATCAGCTTCTCTGATTCGTTCCATTTTGTTGTCTCTATCTATTTCTTCACTCACACTGTCACTGCTGAAATATGCACACACATTTTCCGTAGGGTTTGTCATGTGGTACGCTCCGTAGGGTTTCTCACGTAGTAGCCCCATGCGCTGACGTGCACCAACATGTGCAAGTTGCACGGTAACTGGCCAATGAAACGTGACCATTACAGCGTTTCAAACTCCAAATCCAAACACAACTCAGCCACACAGCCAACGGACGCAGCGCTCCACTAAATAAACTAAATATTACATACTTATCAGGACACTTTTAATATAATACTGCGCAACGTGATTTCGTGATAATGTGATGAAGTTGATATATCATGCACCCCTTGCGCAGCCCTTGTGTGTGTGTGTGTGTGTGTGTGTGTGTGTGTGTGTGTGTGTGTGTGTGTGTGTGTGTGTGTGTGTGTGTGTGTGTGTGTGTGTGTGTGTGTGTGTGTGTGTGGAATATATAGCATAATTATATCATTTTGTCATTCTTTCAGGGGGGGGGAATGGTAGGGCAAACACTGAAGATATTGCACAACTGTCTTTATTTATGTAACGGAAATTATAATAGGTTTTTGGGGTGGGTTGCGCTAGCCAGTTCAGAATCTGAATCAGAAAGGGTTTTATTGCCAAGTAAGTTTTTTAACACATAAAAGGAATTTGTTTTGGTGTTGTTGGTGCACATCAAACATTCTCTAAATGGAATATTAAACAATATAAGTATAGGTATAAACAATATAAGTATATGTACACAGTATGTATTAAATTAAATTAAAAATAAAGATAGAAATAAAACATAATCCGATTATTGGAGGGGTTGTAAATTAAGTCTATGGTCAAGAGGCTAAATAGCAGCGAGCCTCCATGACCAAAACAAACAGGTGACACAGAGTCTCCCACTGATCCCATGTGATGATGGCTCACCACGACTACGTAACATTTGTTTACGCTCATAACCATCATGCCACAAGCATACGATGACTGTGCAAACGGTGTGCAAAGATAATAATTATCAGATGATCCTCCACGCTACATGCTGGCGTGAGACAGTGTTTAGGTATCTTGTCAACAGTGTTGCGGTTACATAACCAAACCGGATTTTTCCCATAATTCAGTAGCTTCATTTGAATGTTTGTGGTAAAATACAGGCATACCTGTCAAGTTTTGGATTTGAAAATAAGGGAAATTTTTCGGTGCCCACCTCGAGCAGTCCCACCACCCAAACCAAGCTCCAGTGTCCCTTACATTTTAAGACAGGTGTACAAGAAAGCTAAAATCACCACTTGATGCAGAATGCTGAAAACATTTACAATTTATAACATTGCTTGTCTTTACATTTACATTTTATTTTCATTCCACACGTTCTTTTCATTTCATATTGCTTTTCTTTTACAGTTTTTCTTTTAATTTCACATAACTTTTCTTTAGTGAGTTATTGTACAAATGTGTTGCAGACTTTGCATTCTTTAAGACTGTTTTAGGAAGGAGTGTATTAGTGGGCGGGGCCAGAGTGGTTCATGTTACATGAGAGTAGAGCGCAGACAGCTCTGTTGTCTAACGTCATCCTATTCTCTGGAACAATCTTTTGTACCATGCTAAACACCCTTTCTCAACTTGCATTGCTATGGGGAATGCATAGTAAATAAAATAATAAAATATATATTTTTTTAAATATCGCGAGGCTAGTGACAGAGCTCAGATTGGGAATGTTTTTTTTCTTGTTTTTTACTCCGCTCGGGCCCGGGGTATTATTATTTTTTAATAACGCAAGTTAAAATACGGGAGATTTACGGGAAAATACTAATACGGGAGGACGGTGGGAAAGAAGGGTAAAATTCGGGACTTTCCTGGCCAAAACGGGATACTTGACAGGTATGAATACTGGATTGTTTAAAAAAAATAAAAACAAGGGTAGTACATCAAATAGTACACCACAACAAATGAAAACACTGACTATTAAATAGTAGGGGTGTGCAAAAAAAATCGATTCACAATCGAATCGCAATTCAAGCTCTACCGATTCATATTTTTTGATTTTTGAATCGAATCTTGAGCCTGAAAATCAATATTGAATCGTGACATTTTCTGAATTATGCACCCCTATTAAATAGGGCTGCTTGATTATTGGAAAAAATTATTAAATTAAAAAAAAAAAAAATCATAATCACGATTATTTTGGTCAATATTGAAATCACGATTATGTAACACAATTATTCATTGTTTTGGAAAGATGTTGCATTTTTTGAACTTGTATTGAAGTTATTGAACAGTTAAACAAATCAACAGTGAAAACACCTTGGACTGTGACATTTCCATTCGTACTTTTCCTGTTTGAATATGTTTTTTCATTCAGAACACAAGACAAAACTTGAACTGCAGGCATTTAGAGTGCTGATCGGGCCTCATACTATTGACTCATGTATGTGTGTTTGTGTGAAAGCTTTTATTAAGCAGCTGTAGGAAGGCATTCAGAAATGGCAACAGATGAGGTCATCACACACACACACACACACACACACACACACACACACACACACACACATACACACACATACAGACACACAGACACACACACACACAAACACACACACACACACACATACACACACACAGACACACACACATACATACACACACACACAGACACAGACACAGACACACACACAGACACACACACAAATGTCAACAGATGAGGTCATCAGCTCACACACACACACACACACACACACACAGACACTGATACATACACACAGACAGACACACACACAAACAGACACACACACACACACAGACACACATACACAGACACACAGACATACACACACACACACACACAGACACAGACACACACACACAGACACACACACACACACACACACACAACAGACACAGACACACACACACACACACAGACACAGACACACACACAGACACACACACACACATACACACACACACACACGTCAACAGATGAGGTCATCAGCTCACACGGGACAACAAGCGCACGCTAACACAGGCGCACACCTACATAATCAGCTGTTTTTAAATTTAAAATGTTCAATGCCTTATCGCGCCGATGTGACCGAGCCCGACCTGAACCACAACATCATTTCTAAATATGGAGTTTTAGGAAGTTTTTTGCAACTTTCACCATCTCTCGCAACTTTGATTGCAACAAAAATACAAAAGAAATCGCAACTTTTATCGCAATTTTTTTTACAAAAGCTCTCGCAAAATCAGACAATGTAAAAAAACTATAAAACCATAATCACTGATTATAGTGAAAGTGTCGTGTTGGAGCGAACGTTACGCTTATGTTACGCTGCAATGTAGGCGGCTCGTAACGTTAAAATTAAATGACCTTTTAAGGCGAGGAACGAGAAGCGAATCGCCTGAATGTGTGAAAACAGCTTCATCTCGCGCAGCCATAGGCTTGCGAGGTATTAACAAAATGTGATATTGCGATATCTATATTAATTTCAATATTTTTAAAACATACTGTACATCAGCTCACATCGCGCCGATTTAGTGCTGCTCCCTCTTAGTGGATTAGTCGACTAATCGGTCGTTTTGGTCTTAGTCGACTTAGATCTCTTTAGTCCATTAGTCATGTCTGATGCTGTTTTCATGCTGAATGACTTATTACCAAGAAACGTACGAGCACATCTCTGGTAAACACAAGAATTAAAGTGGTGCTTTTAGCAGGACTCTTTGTGGAGAAACTCAGATTTACAGATCTGTCGATTAAATCAACTAATCGATTAGTCGAGATAATTGAATGAGTGTTAGTGTCAGGCTACAATGGCGGACCCAAATGCACGACACAGGAATCAAGGATAAAGGTGATTGGTTTATTGCTCCATGAACAATGCAGGCAAACGTACAGGTCCAACAGGCAGGAAAACGTGGTCGGTAATACAGGCAAAAGGTCTGGGTACACGGAGAAACAAAACAAGGGAACGCTGGAAAGTGAGTCAGCATGGAGCTACAGCAATCTGGCAGGGAACAAGGGAACACAGGTGAGGGGAAGACAACTAGACACAGGTGAATAACATTAGGGCGGAGACAGGTAATCAAAAACGGCAGGAAACAAACAAAGGCAGGAAGACAAGTGAAGTGAATGAAGACAAACAGTGGATTACAAAATAAAACAGGAAGTTCATGAAAACAAACAGAAAAGACAATAAGAGCGGAGGCAGACGTGACAGTTAGTCGACTAAGAATTTCTTCACTCGAGTACAGCCCTACGCTGATGTGACCGAGCCTGACCAGAACCCCAAATCATTTCTAAATATCAGATTTACAGATCTGTCGATTAAATCAACTAATCGATTAGTCGATACAACTGAATGAGTGTTAGTCGACTAAGAATTTCTTCAATCGAGCACAGCCCTAATTCTTAGGATGTCTTCATTTCCACTAAGTGCTTTAACATAAGTGCACTGATTCGCTAGTCAAGGGCTAGCACTCCACAGCCCATCAGATGAGGATCCATGGTCTGATTAGAGAACAACAATGGTTTAACTTTAAAGTTTGTTTCCATTTTTGTCTTTGCAGCGCTACTATTTTGGGTCACAGGTTTTAATAAACTTTCTGTAATAAAAAAAACAAAGCAATCTCTAAAAGCAAAAGTCCTGTCTGCAGATGGGGGACTGTGGGCTGAAATCTTATCAAATATTTGGGAACCATTGAACTAAAATTTTATAAAAAAAAAAAAAAAAAAAAAGAAAAAAAAAGGAGTGTGTGTTTTTTTCTTTTTTATGTAAAAAAAAAAAAAATAAAAAAAACAAAATAAAGCCCGGCAAAAAAAAAAAGTAAAATTTAACATATTTAAATTAGATCTTGTGTTAAAATCAATTGTGTCCCAAAAAGCTTTTAGGTCTGAATTATTCCACACTATAAGGCCATATGACAAAGTTGACTAGGGCGCTTTTCTAATAATAAAAAAAAGCTGGCAGCATTTCAAAAAGATAAGATCAAACAAAGAGAGAGAGAGAGAAAGGCGCCAACAAAGTTAGTAGTTGAGTTCAAGGGGGGTAAGCAAGCATCTGGAATGCGTAGCTCCTATGGCGCCATTTTGATGCTACCAAGCCATCACCTCCCGTTAGCATCCCATTGGCTCCCATTCATTCTGACGTCACTTTGACAGAGAATAACTTTACATCTGAAGAGTTTAAAGACTCTATTTGTCCGTTGTTTATTTCTAAAGAAACACGACAATGTATAAAAGGCTCCATTACCTTGTAGCTCACGTTATGGCTCCGTAGCAGACGCTTTTATAACAATAGGCTAACGATTGGGTCATAACCACGAGACTTACTGTCACACAGTAGAGGAATTACCGTATAGTACAGGAGAAGCTCTCAGGCAGTTTGGACTTCCATTATCTGTTTAGGTTTAATGACTAATGTTAACTAGCATGTTAGTGATCAGTAATTAGCCTGTGCCTATGTTATCTCCTTACATATACCTACACTCTCCGTCTCTGTAAGATTGGGAATGATTGAGATTTCTCTCGGCACAGCTACCAGAAGACTTCACACTTTCAGACAGGTTGCTCACGTCACATCTACGTCTTCAAGCTCAGTTGGAGGCTGCTCAGTAAAGCAAGTGATCACAGGAAAAGTGACTTCTAATATCCTTCACTGGTCTCCGTCCAGAGCAACGAGCTCTGTTGGTCCATTTTACTTTTGTCAATGGTACTTCCTGACCTCAAATGTTGTGGGCGGGGCTAAGTTCGGCCGGCATCCAGGCTGTGTGCACAGTATGCAGATTTGGACGAAACCCTGGTTTTGAATCCGATCATCGGTTGCAAATTTAACACGCGCAAGTTTTTGTTTCCGTAGCAGCCGCCGTTGCCGATTGAACCCTGACCAACCGATTGAACTCTGACCAATGGGGAGTTCCCAGACCCCAACATCTGGATGTGGGGCTGGCTGTTCAGGCTATTTCTCATTTTATGCAGGGTCCAAAATTAACTTTTTTGTCCACCAGCCAAATGGCTAGTGCATGTTCAAATGTTACCAGCCAAACAATAGATTACCATTAATTTTTGGCTGGTGAGTGACGCAAATCTACCAGCCACTTGCATATTTTATCAGCATTTGGCTAGTAGATGTTGCTAATTTTGGACCCTGATTTTATGAATCAATCAGTCAATTCAATATATATATATATTTTAGATGTATCCAAGAAAACCATGGACAAAGTGGAACTGCAACAGTATTTGCACTCTAAGAAATATCTAGGGGACCACTAAGGTCTATATAAAAGAGACTGCAGATACAGTATTAGGGGACCACTAAGGTCTATATAAAAGAGACTGCAGATACAGTATTAGGGGACCACTAAGGTCTATATAAAAGAGACTTCAGATACAGTATTAGGGGACCACTAAGGTCTATATAAAAGAGACTTCAGATACAGTATTAGGGGACCACTAAGGTCTATATAAAAGAGACTTCAGATACAGTATTAGGGGACCACTAAGGTCTATATAAAAGAGACTTCAGATACAGTATTAGGGGACCACTAAGGTCTATATAAAAGAGACTTCAGATACGGTATTATAGGAGCATTAGTAGGACCACTAAGGTCTATATAAAAGATACTTCAGATACAGTATTAGGGGACCACTAAGGTCTATATAAAAGAGACTTCAGATACAGTATTAGGGGAACACTAAGGTCTATATAAAAACAGACTTCAGATACAGTATTAGGGGACCACTAAGGTCTATATAAAAGAGACTTCAGATACAGTATTAGGGGGCCACTAAGGTCTATATAAGAGACTTCAGATACAGTATTAGAGGACCACTAAGGCCTATATAAAAGAGACTTCAGATACAGTATTAGGGGACCACTAAGGTCTATATAAAAGAGACTTCAGATACAGTATTAGGGGACCACTAAGGTCTATATAAAAGAGACTTCAGATACAGTATTAGGGGACCACTAAGGTCTATATAAAAGCATCCAAAGAGCACCATGTCATGGGACCTTTTAAAATATTGAGCTTGGTCTGGTGATAGCCAGACTAGGAGTTACCTTGTCTTTATGACAATAAAGATCACCGGGCATTTATTTTTCTCTGCTTTGTAAGTCAAATATAATGTTAATACACAAAAAAGCTGCAAAAAGCTCAAGACTGTGACAGTGTTCAAGTGTTATGATCTGCCCTTTTCATTCATATTAAATGCTGCAGAGGCCAAGAGTATCAGATCTCCATGGATATGTTTTTGGATTTTAAACGTGGCTTTTAGCAGTGCTTAGCACCCCCATCGCTGACACTGAGTAACAGTATGACGCAATGCACAGATTCCCATCTGTGTGGCTGACAAACGGTCCTAGTTTCCCTGAGAGACAATGGGCGTTGTGTTATACTGGTTAGACACAGCAGCTAAACCTTTTGTCTTCACATAACGACATTTAAATGATCATTCACATACGAGGATGTGAGTCATCCCATCTGCAGTGCAGATTTTAAATAATTATTGTGAACGCAGGCGGTTTCTTTCATCTCCTCTGCAGAATTAAAGACCCAGTGTGTAATGTTTTTAGTTGTTCATCATCTAAATCTGGGGGTGCTATAACCATAGACAGTATATAAACTGGACCACCAGAGCCCGTATCTCTGGACGGAGACCAGTGAAGGATATCAGAAGTCTCTTTCCCGGTGCTGGCTGAGCGTTACTGAGCAGCCTCCAACTGAGCTTGAAGACGTAGATGTGACGTGAGCAACCTGTCTGAAAGTGTGAAGTCTTCTGGTAGCTGTGCCGAGAGAAATCTCAATCATTCCCAATCTTACAGAGACGGAGAGCGTAGGTATATGTAAGGAGATAACATAGGCACAGGCTAATTACTGATCACTAACATGCTAGTTAACATTAGTCATTAAACCTAAACAGCTAATGGAAGTCCAAACTGCCTGTGAGCTTCTCCTGTACTATACGGTAATTCCTCTACTGTGTGACAGTAAGTCTCGTGGTTATGACCCAATCGTTAGCCTATTGTTATAAAAGCGTCTGCTACGGAGCCTGCATTTGGGTCCGCCATTGTAGCCTGACACTAACACTCATTCAATTATCTCGACTAATCGATTAGTTGATTTAATCGACAGATCTGTAAATCTGAGTTTCTCCGCAAAGAGTCATGCTAAAAGCACCACTTTAATTCTTGTGTTTACCAGAGATGAGCTCGTACGTTTCTTAGAAATAAGTCATTCAGCATGAAAACAGCATCAGACATGACTAATGGACTAAAGAGATCTAAGTTGACTAAGACCAAAACCACCGATTAGTCGACTAATCCACTAAGAGGGGGCAGCCCTACTAAGAAGTGCAAAGTGCAAAAAGTGCTGGTGTATTTATTGCACCCCTGCTCTGCTGGGCTAAGATTTACTATTGGGGAGTTCAGCAGCTTGATGGACGTTGGGATAAACGATAACTTAAGTCTGTTTGTTGCCAGGAACTGATGCTGAGCTCTGGGTCTCAAATGTATAAAAAGGTTGTTCATGGACAGGAACACACTTTATAGACAGACCTTTTGCAGCTTCAGTAAAAACAGCATGTGGACTATAGAGCTGCAAAGATTAATCAATTAAATCAGGGGTCTTCAACGTTTATTTGGCCGAAGACCCCTTAGCTGAAAGAGAGACAGAGAAGGGACCCCTTACTACTGTACATACAGTATATATCATGTTTTAATGTTAAACATACATGTGGAAGGCACAGTGAATCCTTAAGCGTACCTCTATGGCTACCATTCGGCTACTTTACCTATAATAAGCTTATCTTCAATGTGCAAATTAAATGTTGTTTTTAGACATATTTGAACTTTTGAAAAAAGAAACTTTCAAAAACATTTTAGACATAATTTGGCAGCCCCCCCTGCACTTACTCTAAGGACCCCCTAGGGGGTCACGGACCCTCCGTTGAATATCTCTGAATTAAATCGATTAGTTGTCAACTATTAGATCAATCAAACTATTTTGATCTAAACAAATAATCGGCTTGAGTCGTTTTTGTGAAACAAAGTCAAACTTCTCTGATTCCAGTTTATTAAATGTGAACATTTTCTAGTCGTAGAACATTTTCATTTTCAAAAATACATTAAAGAAATAAATACTTGACCAAAACAGAAACAGAAACATAGGAAGGGAATTGTAATGTAAAGGTATTGTTGTATATTGTTGTAAATTATTGTAAGACCTGAAAGATGGTCTGCTGTATTTGCATATCTATTTGTTTTGTATTAAAATGATATTGTGAAGTAGGGGCAGGACCTAATAAGCTATTTGCTTCTGCCTGCTCCATCTCAAACAATCTTTTTGAGTCTTTGGTAAATTCTGATTGTTTGCGTTTGAATTTTAAGGTATACATTATTTTTGTTGTTGCTGCAACATTGATGATTGTTCGAAATAAACAATAAAATGAAATAAATTAATGAATTCTGACAGAAAGACCAAAACAACTAAACGATTAACCGGGAGAACAGGCCCTAATTGACATATTAATCAACATTGAAAATAATCGTTAAATTGCAAACCCAGACTCTGGACTTCACAGAGATTATAAAAGTACGTTTTTAAACATGAAGAGAAAGACTCAAGAGCCAACTGAAGTCGGACTTGCAGACCCAGGGATGTTTTTTCACATTTAAATCAGAACAAAAGCCAAAATGTCTTTGCATCTCTTAGCTTACATTACAGAAAGTCATTATATAGTCTTACCATAGTTAGCTCCCATTTCCCCATCTCGTCCGGGATCCTAAGGACTGCTGCTGTCCATCTTGGCACGAATAGTTGGACTGAAAATAAACTTCCACCTCGCGAAGAATGCAGTCAGTGTCAGGACTGCATTTTGATTTTATTAAAAACGCTTTTTTTTATATATAATTCTCTGGTTTGGAACTACATTAACGCTACAACTACAAAGACGACTTGTACTTCAAAGGATTCGCCGTATTCTATGCTAGCAGAGTAGTGGATGTGCCCGGCTGTTTCTCAACCATATGGCGGTTCTTCTGAGCGACAGCACAAGCCAAAGTGTCCCGACTTTGGCTTCTCTCCCCCTGCTGTAGTCTAGTCTGTGTCCACCGGTACCAGCCGCACACTGGACTGGAACTCACTGGGAGTTATAGTGGGAGGCGGCTTTCTTTCTGCTGTCAGTGTTGACTGTAGGAGGAGGGAGAGAGAGAGAGAGGGAGAGAGAGAGAGGGAGAGGGAGAGAGAGGGAGAGAGGGGTGTGTCTGGAGGTGTGTTTGTGTGGGGAGGGGCTGCTTTGCTGTCAGTGTGCCGTCTTAGGTTTTAAAGAAAAAGTGTGCGAAATATTGTCTTTCTTGCCAACTATTAGATTGAAGATTGATTCCGCCCTTAAGTTTTATTGATCGACTCTGCATTAGTTTATTTGGTCGACGTTTCGGTCACAAGGACCTTTCTCAAGACATATTTGACAGAGTATTTATGTGGCTGGTGTTCTGGCTGTGTACAGTATTTATGTATGGAAGCCCATTTCTGCCAGTTTGATGGAAAAAAAGATCCTTTTCGTATTAATTGTTATACTGAACTATGATTTTTATTTATGTATCTTATATGGTATTAAATTTGTATTCGTTTATATTTTTATTCTTATTTTTAATCCCTATTTTGCTCTTTGTTTTTTAATGTTTGATGTATTGTGTAAAGCACTTTGAGTTGCCTTATGCTGAAATGTGCTAAATAAATAAAATTGCCTTGCTTTGCCTTTAAGTCAGTATAATGACAAACAAAAATAATGACTTGGTTTCTCGAAATAATGAGAAACTTTCTCATAATTATGACTTAGTTTCTAAGTCATTATTTCTCATGTGTGAAAAGTTTGTCCAAAAAATGAGAAACCTTCTAGAAATAATGATTTAGTTTCTCTAAATAGTATTTTATAGTGTCGTATTGCTACTTTTACTTTAAAGTGCTCATATTATGCTCATATTATACACCACATTTTTTGTCGTACTGCACATTGCTGCAGCTCCTCTTTTCACCCTGTGTGTTGAGCTTCCTGTTTTAGCTACAGAGTGAGACCTCTCACTTCTGTTCCATCTTTGTTGGGAGTCACACATGTGCACTACCTTGGTATGGACTACTAGCCAGTCAGAAGCAGAGTATGAGGGCGTGCCCTGACAGTACCTAGGAAAGGACTACTAGCCAGTCAGAAGCAGAGTATGAGGGCGTGTCCTGACAGTACCTAGGTAAGGACTACTAGCCAGTCAGAAGCAGAGTATGAGGTCGTGCCCTGACAGTACCAAGGTAAGGACTACTAGCCAGTCAGAAGCAGAGTATGAGGGCGTGCTACGCTAGCAGCTAGGTGAGCATTATAGCGTTTGTTACTTAGTGACCATGTTTGTCTCTGAAGTAAAGGCTGGACTACAATAGAGCTGTTTGGAGCAGTTTGTGAACAGTGTTTTCTGTTGGAGATGGTAAGTCCCTTTGGGGTGGACTTTGGGCTTTTTCACTTTGTTAAACCTATAACATGCACAAACATATATAACACAATAAAGGAAAGGGAAAAGCCAAAAAGCGCAATATGAGCACTTTAAGTAAACTATCTGAATGCTTCTTATAGATACAAGACGTCTCCTGCGTCACTGATTCGGTATGCATGAACTCAAGTTTCCACATCACACTTAAGTAAGATGCATGCTGGACCATGACTGGCTTCCAAACTAGTTATCACAAAGTCATGCTTGTATGTACACGTCCTAAACTGAGATTTAAAGCGAGCACAGAGAAACTTTCCTCCTTCCGGAGAGGAATGTGACAACAATGCTGTAGTGTCAAACTCTGCACATGCATCATTGTGCACAGACAGTGAAGCTCCAACAATCCAAGTGAAGTGATAACACACACAATGTTTGGATGAAGGGGACTTTAAAGAGGCTGTACTTGAAATAGTGAAAACAACAGGCTGGGATTGCATCACACAGCTCTTACATACCGTTCCCTAATACATGAAATACCTATGTTTGTAACGGCTATATGCACTAACATGCACACACGGACGAACTGGCTATCAAAACAAAGAACAGAGAAGTTTGGATTACAGCACACACACAGAGAGTGTGACTCAGGGCGCCATTACTACACTTCATCTCAACATATTTTAATGTTCTGAACAGGGCTGTCAAAATGAACCCGTTATTAAAGGTGCCCTGCCATACTTAACCGTGTTTACTTGCACTTTTTGAAATCTGTGAGGTCCATATGTGTTTGTGTTATGTGGTGAATGTTAAAATGAACTGCTACCTCCTCTGTCAGCTCTAGTCACTGAACAGAAATAATCAGAGAAATCAGACCAATCACAAAAGCTGGTCAGTCTGACATCATACTGCCTGAGCTCATTACTATTCATGAGCTCGCCCAGTTGGGCTGGGTAAAGGATTCTGACAGCCAGGCTCTCATTAGGCTAGCTGTTAGCCAATCAGATTCAAACAGCTTAGCTCGTTGAATATTAATGAGAACTGGCAGAAATCGAGCCGAGTCTTCCTGCAGGCTTTCTATACCACGCTAGAACGGCTTGAAACAAGGTAACCATGGTTACAGAGTCCATGGTAGACCTTCAGACATCAACACAAAGTCATGGACTACGTGTGGCAGCTAGGGCACCTTTAAAGAGTTAGTCTATATCCACGACATTCCAGTTCCGGGATTGCTCTCGTTCTATTTTCGGATGTCAGATTCTACGCGTACGAGAGTACTTTGATTAGTTGGTGGAAGTAATTACACATGAATGAGCTCATATTGGTGAAAGAACGATGGGCTTTTTGCTAAGAATCAACTCAAAAAGTTACACAATTTAGATTTAACTAGTCTATTTCGACACAATCCACTTCCGGGTTTGTTCAGGTGCCCCTTCCTCTGTCTCTGTGTCGGGGTTCTAACCTCCGGTGGATTTGTGAGGACTATGGTTAACTGCTCCTCAGATCTCTGCAGGGTAAATCCAGACAGCTAGCTAGACTATCTGTCTGTCTGTCTGTCTGTCTGTCTAACAGCTAGCTAGACTATCTGTCAGTCTGTCTGTCTGTCTGTCTAACAGCTAGCTAGACTATCTGTCCAATCTGAGTTTTCTGTTGCACGACTAAAACTACTTTTGAACGTCCACATGTTCCACCAAAACCAGGTCCTTCCTGAGACTATTTAGCAGAGGCACCGTGGCTCCGCTCTGCACTTAGCGCCGCCAGAGCACGTTTTTCTCCTCTCCCACAATGCTGTGTGGACTAGCCAGACCCTCCTCCACAGCGCTGTGGAGGAAGGTCTGGCAAAGCGAGACTAATAACGAGTTAACGCCAATTCCTTTTAACGCCACCATATTTTTAAATGGCCGATTAACGCACGCATGTTCTATGATGTTGCTCCATAGTTTGGGCAATGATGAAGCTGCAGCTGTAACGTGGACAGTGCGACAAATATGGCAATTTCTTGCTCAATTTAGCGACTTTTTAGACCCTCTTAGCGACTTATAAGTCTCTCTCTCTCTCTCTCTCTCTCTCTCTCTATATATATATATATATATATATATATATAGATATATATATCTATATATACATAGACATTTATTTAAAATACATTTAGTGTGGCCTAAAATGCGTTTTGTTTTTGTCTGCTGTGGCTCTTGGACAAGTTCTTTAAGCCGAAAAACTGACTTAATCATCAGGGTGATTTCCTCTTGGGCTTGCAAATTTGCAAACTTAAAAACATTTTTAACAGAAAGTTTGGCGTTACAAACTGGAGGAGTTGGGGGTATATAAAGGTGTTGTCCAGTTGCATTATGGGATGTGTTTTTGGAACTTGCAAATACAAGGGCAAAATAAGTTCTCAGTCTCTCAGCTGCTTCAATTTTTGACCATTGTTTATTTAAAATCTGTTGCTCACAAGTCCCCCAACTTCATAGAAGTGCAGCACTAAATCACAGAAAATCACAATTTAATAAAATCCAGGTCATCTATGAGCGTGTGTGTTTGTTTTAGTGCGTACTCACCCTTGGCCCACTTGCCTTGAAACGTGCTCGAGCACGACTGTCGCCCCTGCACTCACACGCCAGTAAAACATTCAGGGCCAGAGCACGCTTACGCCATTACATTGCAGACTTGCTGACTACAATATCTGTTTATCTTCAAGGTAAGAACCAGCCCCGGGCATGTTTAGTGATCACACTGATGCAGGGGTTCCCCAAGAAAAGTTGTTAAAGCTATAGTGCGTCGTTTCTGTGAGGAATTCTAAGTAATGACAACAAAACTGTCGGCGCGTCCACATGATACAAGTCTACAGGATACAATAATATACCATAATAATATATATATCATGCCAGAGCAACCCATAGTAGATGGATGTCCTCCACACAGTTGCTAGTAGCCAAGGAGGACACAGAGGATTAAAAAAACATGATGGACTCTTCAGAAGAGATCTTTTTTGCATGCCAAAGTAGCCGGACGCCACAATCTTCTGAACATAGTCATACTTTTTTTTTTTTATTTAACCTTTATTTAACCAGGAAAGTCCCATTGAGGTTAAAAACCTCTTTTTCAAGGGAGTCCTGGCCAAGAGGCAGCAAAAACACAATCAATTACAAGTATTTAAAAGTTATACAACACAAATAATTAGAAACATTTACAATTTGAACAGGTCATTTCAGGTTCTCTCAATCTGGACTTAAAAGCATTTAAGGAAATAAGTTCAGATAATTTCAAGTCTTTTTGCAAATAGTTCCATGCAGAAGGAGCAGAGTAGACAAAAGCCCTTTTTCCCAGTTCTGTACGGGCAAATGGAACAAAGAGCTTCTTAATATTACTAAACAGCATCAGTTTGGTCTTATCAGCTTTGAGAACCAGCTTAAGCTGCATAAGCGTGCGTTGAACCGCATCAAAAGCTTTCTGCAAAAACTCAACTGCTTTAGCTGGGGATGATCCAAAACAATAAATAATCGTGTCATCAGCATAGAAATGCATATTGGCATCCGACACATTGTGGCCTAACTCATTTATATACATAATAAACAAGAGAGGACCTAATATTGAGCCTTGTGGCACCCCCTTGTGGACCTTCACTAATGCAGAACATAAACCATCACATTTAATGCACTGAGTCCTGTCACTCAGATAATTCATGAACCAGAAGACTACACAATCAGACAATCCCAGACAAAGAAGCCTACGCTTTAGAACAGCATGGTCCACTGTGTCAAAAGCTTTCGACAGATCAAGAAAAAGTGATGCACAGAATTGCTTTCTATCAAGAGCGACAAGTATGTCATTAATTACTTTTGTAACAGCAGTAATGGTACTGTGCTTTTTCCTGAAGCCTGATTGCAGTTTAGAAAGGAGTTCATTTGAGTTTAAAAACTCTTTTATTTGGTCTGAAACAAGGGATTCTAAAATTTTTGACAAAACACACAAGTTAGATATAGGCCGGTAGTTAGTTAAAACTGCTGGATCACCTCCTTTAAACAAGGGAGTAACAAAAGCTGACTTCCAAACTGATGGTATTTCATTGTTTTGAATTGACAAATTAAAAAGAATCGTAAGGGGCTCTGCAACAAAATCAGCCGCCTTTTTCAAAAAGTAAGGCTCTATTAAATCTGGTCCAGGAGGTTTTCTGTGATCTAACGCTTTAAGAGCTCCGTGCACCTGCTGCACAGTAAAAGAAACAAAATTAAAAGGCTCTCCAGAAAACACTGGGGGGTCTATGCATGGAGTAACAGCGACTGCTCCTGTCGACTCGGACAGAGAACCAACTGATACAAAATGCTCATTAAAGCAATTTAAGACATCAACTCTGTCATAGACTGGGAGAGAGTTTTTTAAGACAAATTTTGGGAGGGCTTCATTACTTTTATTCACCGAGAGAGACTTGATGACTTTCCAGAATTTCTGTGGATTATTGAGGTTTTCACTTGTAACTGATAAATAATATTCTGATTTAGCCTTTTTGATAAGAGAGGTACATTTATTTCTTAGTTGTCTGAAAATGGTCCAGTCAGTGGCAGAATCACCATTTCTAGCTTTAGCCCATGCCACATTTCGTTGATGGATAATGTCTGACAACTCTGGAGAAAACCAAGGGTTTTCCCGTCCCTTCACTCTGTGCTTTGTCCAAGGAGCATGTTTATTTACAATTTTCTCAAAATTCTCCTTAAAAAGTGTCCAGGCAAGCTCAACGTCAGGCAACAGGCCTAACTGTCCCCAGTTAATCAAAGATAAATCATGATGATAGGCTTGTTCATTAAAGTTTTTCAAATTTCTCTTTCTAATAATTTGCGATTTACATTTGGGTATTTTACTGCCTCGCGAAGTAGCAATAACACAATGATCACTCAGATCATTACAAAAGACACCCGTGGATAAAAATTTATGAGGGACATTTGTTAGAATCAAGTCGATTAAAGTAGATTTATCTGGATTTTTGAGATTAGGCCTTGTAGGTACATTTACCAACTGGCTAAGACTGATAGAATCACAGAAAGATTTAAATTCATCAGAACCATCACTCAGCCAGTCCCAATTCAAGTCCCCGGCCAATAAAAGTTCCCTGTAGTTTAATCTGGATAAAAGAAGCTTTAAAGATGATAAAGCCTCCCTGGAGGCCGATGGAGGTCTATAACACCCCACAACAGTTATTGAAAGGGACTTAAATAACTCAACATTTAAGGCCAAAAACTCCATTTGCTTACAAAAAGACTCAGACAGAACAACTGATGCACCAAATCTTGACTTAACATAGATAGCTACGCAAATTATCTTCTTCGGCCTGTCACTGCGAAAAACATTATACCCATGCACATTTATATCTTCATTAGTAATTGATTTCGTCAACCATGTTTCCGAAATTATCACTCTGTCTGCATCTGTAGATTCAATCCAAATTCTAACCATGTCCATTTTGGGTAGTAAACTGCAAACATTAAGATGAACAAATTTAAGTCCAGGCATTGATTTAAATTCAGCAGGGGTCTGGACACATTGCAAACAGGGGCCAGGATTGGGCTGCACATTTCCAGATAGAAGTAGGAGTAGTGTAATAATCAATCTGCATTTCACAGTATATTTTGAAGCCGGCCTATCATATGCTGAAACCAGGCAATGCCTGTCATTAATTGAGAACAACAAATTATACAAAGCAAAAAAATTCTGCAGTTTAGGCAAATCCCAATACTGATCCATCCAGAAGTCCCGGTTCCAACTAAAGTTTAATGGTTCCTGGTGCATATCAATGCTGGTTTCTGTGCCACTATAGTAGGTTTCCTGTATGCCCACCATATTATTAAAACAACACACCCTAGGATCAATGCCCAGTTTCAAGTTCCAAGTGGCCAACAGGGATAAGAAAATTAAGAAAAATGCCATCGTCATTAATTTTCTAATAGTAAAGTTAACTAATAAAAGTACCAGTTTGTCTTGTAGAGTATGGCCCAGCTTCCAAAATGATGTTGCAGGTTTAGGCTGGTTAACCCAAGCTCCAGGAGAATGAAGCAGGCCAGGCCCGCTAGCCTAGCTCCAGGAGTATGTAGCAGGCTCAGGCTGGTTAGCCCAGGCTCCAAGAGAATGTAGCGGGCTCAGGCTAGTTTGCCCAAGCTCCAAGAGGATGTAGCAGGCTCAGGCTGATTAGCCTAAGCTCCAGGAGATGTAGCAGGCTCAGGCTGGTTAGCCCAAGCTCCAGGAGGATGTAACAGGCTCAGGCTAGTTTGCCCAAGCTCCAAGAGGATGTAGCAGGCTCAGGCTGGTTAGCCCAAGCTCCAGGAGGATGTAACAGGCTCAGGCTAGTTTGCCCAAGCTCCAAGAGGATGTAGCAGGCTCAGGCTGGTTAGCCTAAGCTCCAGGAGATGTAGCAGGCTCAGGCTGGTTAGCCCAAACTCCAGGAGGATGTAGCAGGCTCAGGCTAGTTTGCCCAAGCTCCAATGAGGATGTAGCAGGCTCAGGTTGGTTAGCCTAAGCTCCAGGAGATGTAACAGGCTCAGGCTGGCTAGCCCAAGCTCCAGGAGAATGTTGCAGGCTCAAGCCCGTTTGCCTAGCTCTGTTTAGCCTCGGCTAATAGGATCAGTTGGATCAGGCTCAGGTTAGCAAAGTTAGCTCAGAGCAGAGGTATAGTGTCATTTTTAAACTCATAGTAGTCCACAATCTTCTTAAAAGGTCAAGATGAAATTTCCATATAAATTAAATGTACAACTTAAAAGGAGTAAAATACTATGAAATCCATTTAAATGAAATCAATCCAGAGAGAGACACTGAGCAGACCTTAGACTAGCTGCCATCTTGGAATACTGAGAAATCCAGAGAGAGTTGTGTGGAGATAATAGTCTTAATTAGCTTTGTAGCAACTCATTTGGCAACAGCTTGAATGCAATGGAGGTTCATTAATATCAAAAAGCCCAATGAGGGCCTGGCTGGGGCCAGTCACAGACTGATGGCAGCATTAATGTAGAGCCCAATAGTTTCTGTGATAACAGAGTCATGGACAGATTCCACAGGGCCCTACATTAAGTCGGAGCTAAAAGCTAACTGGAGATTTGAAAATATGACTACGTCTAGGTATCCTAGTCTCGCTTTGCCAGATCCTCCTCCAAAGCGCGTTGAAGGAAGGTCTGGCTAGTCCACACAGCATTCTGGGATGGGAAGAAAACATGCTCTGGTTTAATGGCATTTCTTTAAACCAATCAGAATTGTCTTGGGCGGCATTAAACTTTGCACAGAGACGCTGCAAAATAGTCATGCGAGAGAAAACTGATTGGACAGATAGTCTAGCTAGCTGTCTGGATTTACCCTGCAGAGATCTGAGGAGCAGTTAACCATAGTCCTCACAAATCAACTAAATTTAAAATTCCCGGAAGTGGAACCCGAAGGACATACAGTAGACTAAGGTATCCAACTGTTTAATATTAGTCAACGTTTCGGTGATAGACCATCTTCAAGCAAATGTTTCATCCCTAGAAGCCATCTTTTGTAGGTGGTGATTGGTTTTGTGCACCAATCAACCACTTCCACATGAAATCAGGCATTCACATTATTTACTATAGATAGAGCTTAAACTTAAATACAACACTCTTTATAGAAACCATAACAATATATAGCATACCAGAGCAACCCATAGTAGATGGATGTCGATTCCTGTATAATTAATGCACACAAAAAATTATGTAAAGTATTCATAGACAGACATATTTCCAAAAACCTTATCCATTAATAGACAAATGGATGGAAAACATTGTTCTCACGAAATCCACCAGGCTTGAAATACACTGTGGGAAACACTGCTGATGGGTACCGGGCCCTAGGTCTCCAGAACCGAGCCCTGGCCCACCTCTTTCAAGTGGGCCAGGGCAGTGTTTAGCACTCTGTGCCCAGGGCACGGTACGGACCGATCACACTAGTCAAACCAACCTGACTTTGGGGTCAAACGTGCTCGGGCAAGTGTGAGTACCAGTGGTGTAATCTAATGTATTGTAGTGGGTATACTGTACTGTATATATACACTCACCTGAAGGATTATTAGGAACACCTGTAAGATTTCTCGTTAATGCAATTATCTAATCAACCAATCACATTGCAGCTGCTTCAATGCATTTAGGGGTGTGGTCCAGGTCTAGACTATCTCCTGAACTCCAAACTGAATGTCAGAATGGGAAAGAAAGGTGATCTAAGCAACTCTGAGCGTGGCATGGTTGTTGGTGCCAGACGGGCTGGTCTGCTCAGTTACTGGGATTCTCACCCACAACCATTTCTAGGGTTTACAAAGAATGGTGTGAAAAAGTAAAAACATCCAGTATGCTGCAGTCCTGGGGGGCCAAAATGCCTTGTTGATGCTAGAGGTCAGAGGAGAATGGGCCGACTGATTCCAGCTGATAGAAGATCAACTTTGACTCAAATAACCACTCGTTACAACCAAGGTATGCAGCAAAGCATTTGTGAAGCCACAACACAAACAACCTTGAACAGGACAATGAGTTCACTGTACTAAAATGGCCCCCACAGTCACCAGATCTCAACCCAATAGAACATCTTTGGGATGTGGTGGAACGGGAGCTTCATGCCCTGGATGTGCATCCCCCAAATCTCCATCAACTGCAAGACCCTATCCTCTCAATATGGGCCAACATTTCTAAAGAATGCTTCCAGCACCTTGTTGAATCAATGCCACCAAGAATTAAGGCAGTTCTGAAGGTGAAAGGGGGTCAAACACGGTATTAGTATGGTGTTCCTAATGATCCTTTAGTGAGTGTACTGCGTATCACGTAGACTACACCACTGGTGAGTACGCCCTTTTGGTATCAACTTCACAATCTGACCAACCTGTCGCTGAAAGTGAAAAACGTTTTTTCCAAAATGTAGCATTTCTGTGTGTCGTAATGTGATGTATACTCATGCATCACGCACCACACAGGACAGTGGTCATGGTTAAATGTTTTGTATTCTCAATGGCACTGAAACAAACAGCTGACACAAGTGACGTTCATGTTGCGTCTTCACCTAAAATCTTGACACAGATTTGGTTTCCATTATCCAGCCAGAACAGCCGCTTTTAATCCTCTGATTCCTTCAGGTGTTTCTTTGTTGATAGCGCTGGCATCGTTTAATTGGCCCAAAACACAAATTTGTCACTGGACAATGTGGGCCAACACCTACACCTGGGGCACGTTCAATCTCAGACATGTTTCTGCGGAACGGTGTCTAACGGTGTGCAGCAGCTTTGAGATATACTGTACAGGCCAAAAGTTTGGACACACCTTCTCATTCAATGCATTTCCTTTATTTTCATGACTATTTACATTGTAGATTCTCACTGAAGGCATCAAAACTATGAATGAACACATATGGAATGATGTACTTAACAAAAAAGTGTGAAATAACTGAAAACATGTCTTATATTTTAGATTCTTCAAAGTAGCCACCCTTTGATTTTTTTGATAACTCTGCAAACCCTTGGTGTTCTCTCAATGAGCTTCATGAGGTAGTCACCTGAAATGGTTTTACCTTCACAGGTGAGCTTTGTCAGGGTTCATTAGTGGAATTTATTTCCTTATTAATAAAAAAGCAAAGGGTGGCTACTTTGAAGAATCTAAAATATAAGACATGTTTTCAGTTATTTCACACTTTTTTCTTAAGTACATAATTCCATATGTGTTCATTCATAGTTTTGATGCCTTCAGTGAGAATCTACAATGTAAATAGTCATGAAAATAAAAAGGAAATGCATTGAATGAGAAGGTGTGTCCAAACTTTTGGCCTGTACTGTACGTTGTCTCTCGTTTATTGGCTGTGTCACAGGTCAGCAGAGACTGTAAACTTGTGGTAATAAAAAGGCAGAGCTTTTGCGTGCACAACAGGTTGTTCAACGCACCCACGTTTCAGTTAAAGATTATTTTTTTGGGACTTTTCCGCCTTTAATTTGACAGGACAGCTAGGTGAGAAAGGGGAGAGAGAGAGAGAGAGATAGAGGGGGGGGGAAGACATGCAGGAAATCATCACAAGTGGGATTTGAACCCTGGACCTCTGCATCGAAGCATAAACCTCTCAGTATACGTGCGCCTGCTCTACCCACTGACCAACCCGGCCACTCGTTGCTACGTTTTGTCGGGGCTGAACGGGGCCCTGCTATTAAAGGATAACTACCGTTTTTTTCAACCTGGACCCTATGTTCCTGTGTTTCTGTGTCTAATTGTGTTTTATGTTTTTCGATCATGTGTTTTATGTACTTTGATCATGTTGCTTTGCATGACTAGACTATGCACGGTGTCCAAGACAAATTTCCCAGTGATGGGACTAATAAAGTATAAAGTATAAGTAAGTGACTGATGGGAACAACAACCTCTGACAATGGTCCAGTATTAAGAGAGATCGCTGCAGTCAGCGGTGGCGAAACAAGCTACGATCTAAGTTAATAGGGCAACTGTCCAGTTTGTATTTATGTTCACAAAAGTGCTTGTTTAGCCGCTGACAGACTCAGATTATTATTCTAAGTGTCTGAAATGATGGGAAAGTGTTTCCCAATGAGTCCCAGATAGATAGATAGATAGATAGATAGATAGATAGATAGATAGATAGATAGATAGATAGATAGACAGATAGAGGTCCCAGTAGCTTACATACATCACAATCAGGATGATAAAAAAGCAAATCCACATGAATAATATGGGCAATAAAAGGAAAAATACTAAACCAAATAAAAAATAAATAATCCACATGAATGCATTAGGGGATGTATAATCATGAGAGGCTTGCAGTGACAGGGCAGGGACTGACCCTGGGATTCAGACCCAGCATGGTAAGGTGCTCTATGACAGTGTGCTCCCATCAGAAAAGAATACAGTAAGTCAAAAATCTCAGACAATTCGGAGAGTTAGGTCCCTGGATTCAAAAGAATTGAAAGACTTCAGAGGAAGGCTGACGCAGAGTGGCTACAGCAGTGGTAAGGAATGCAGACAGACAGTTCCTTATCAAAACAGAACAAGAGACAAATACCTTCTGAGACCCATGACCGGGGCTTGCCTTTCAGGCTAAGCATAAAGATAAACTTCACTGACAGTATGCTCATCGCTTCAGCACATTTGGATTCGGCTAAAATAAACCAGAACGGTAACATAAATCATAAAGTTAAAGGTCCCAGTGTGTAACGTGTTAAGTGGTTTATTCTCAAATATCTGGGTTGCCCCGTTCACCAAGTTTTTCATGAATATTTACCTCCACCATCAACTCCAAGTCTTCCTATTGGCTGGAAATTTAACATTAGCGTTGGCATGAACTGGGGTAGATGCTCCATAATGATGCACCATCTGGAAATACATTAGCTGGTAAGAGACATACAGGACATACTGCTCCACCTGTCTGTCTGTCTGTCTGTCTGTCTGTGTGTGTTCTCGTTTAACTACATTTGTGGGGTCCAAAAACCAGGAGTCCAGTATACTTGTGGGGTCCGGACAGCTTTGTGGGGCCAAAATGCTGGACCCCACAAGTTTAAAGGGCTGTTTGAGGGTTAAGACTTGGTTTTAGGATTAGGGATAGAATTAGGTTATGGTTAGGGTGAGGGTAAGGGTTAAGGTTAGACATTTAGTTGTGATGGTTAAGGTTAGGGTAAGGGTTAAGGTTAGGCATTTAGTTGTGATGGTTAAGGTTAGGGTAAGGGTTAAGGTTAGGCATTCAGTTGTGATGGTTAAGGTTAGGGTAAGGGTTAAGGTTAGGCATTTAGTTGTGATGGTTAAGGTTAGGGTAAGGGTTAAGGTTAGACATTTAGTTGTGATGGTTAAGGTTAGGGTAAGGGTTAAGGTTAGGCATTTAGTTGTGATGGTTAAGGTGAGGGTAAGGGGCTAGGGAATGTATTATGTCAATGACGGGTCCCCACAAAGATAGTGAAACACACTATGTATGTATGTATGTATGTGTGTGTGTGTGTGTGTGTGTGTGTGTGTGTGTGTGTGTGTGTCTCAAGTTTATGCTTACGTAATGCATGACTCAAGAGGATTTCATGCATGAATTCATGCAGGATCAAGCAAAGCAAATGAAAAAGCAATGCATGGAAAAAGAAAGTAAAACACTTTTGGTCACCGGCCAGAATCCAGACACCAATATTAATAATCGTCCTCAGTAATTCAACAGTGTCTATCCTCTTTAAAGATCTTTTTTGGGGGGGCATTTTAAGCCTTTATTCGACAGGAAAAGGGGAAAGAGGCGGAATGATACACAGCAAAGGGCTGCAGGTCAGAATCAATCCCATGGCCGCGAGGATCGAGCCTCTGTATATGGTGCACACGCTCTACCAGGTGAATTTCACGTACAAATGCTTGAAATAGAAACACACTGGAGGTATTATTCACATGTTTTCAGAGCTGCCAGGGCCACAGCGGCACAAGTGCATAGCAGGCATCTCAAGGACTCCTCCAGCTCTCCTGCTAATGACTCAGCCACTCCGGCTGTTCAGGTGTCCTTCACCAGGAACAGCTTCTTTCCACAAGCCATCACCACACTGAACATCGTCACCGCACGCACGCACACACATTCACACCTTCACATACGGACCATGTGCAATAATCAGTACTTTTAGTGTGTATATTTCTTTCTAATTCTGTGTGTACGTACATTTTGTGTGTTCATTTCCTTCTAAATGGTTGTTTTACTATTTATTTATTTATTGTCTTTTAGATTCAGATTTATAACACTGGGTGAACTGATGCTAAAAATTAAATTGTTCATTTGCACAATGACAAATCGTCCGATCAGGATTTTTTTTTTAACCAGCCTACATGCCTCGTTAACCACTCAGGTTCTCTGACGTAAAAACTGCCAAGAAAACCAGCACCTGTTGTGACTCGACAGCTGAATTTAAGCTCACTGTTTGACTGTAAACTAAATTAAATAGCCTTGGGACGCTGACGATGCAAATGACCCGGCTGTGTCGTTTGTATATTGTTGGAGTAGATTGTGCAAAGGTTAAAACTATATAGGCTAAATAAACATAACCTTTAGGAGGGGTGCGGCATCATCCTGTTCCTTTTAAAAGAGACACCATTCCAGGGGGAGGGGGGAAGAAACACAATAAATCGGGGGTAACGTTACACAAGTCACTGAAAAATAATGGCTCAATTTTGATCACAGGATGTAGAGTTGGATCACAAAATGTAGCTCAAAACATTAGCCTTCACTGTCAGCCAATGGCACGTGGTTCTCCAGCCTTGTTCTCGTCGTATATGTTGATTCTTAGTGGGGGGGGGGTGGGTGTCTCTTTTGGTTTTTGGCTACAAACTCCATGAACATAATCTTTGTAAATCTTGACAATCACTCCTCATGAAGAACCAAGCAGGCCTGCGTTGTTGCACCATCCAAGGTCTATATAAAAGAGACTTCAGATACAGTATTAGGGGACCACTAAGGCCTATATAAAAGAGACTTCAGATACAGTATTAGGGGACCACTAAGGCCTATATAAAAGAGACTTCAGATACAGTATTAGGGGACCACTAAGGTCTATATAAAAGAGACTTCAGATACAGTATTAGGGGACCACTAAGGTCTATATAAAAGAGACTTCAGATACAGTATTAGGGGACCACTAAAGGTCTATATAAAAGACTTCAGATACAGTATTAGGGGACCACTAAGGTCTATATAAAAGACTTCAGATACAGTATTAGGGGACCACTAAGGTCTATATAAAAGCATCCAAAGAGGACCATGTCATGGGACCTTTAAATGCAAAATGAGTGAAAAAACTGAAAAAAAATGTCCACTATGCTGGCGGTAGAAGTTAAGCATTTGGGATGGAAATGAATAACTGGTTAAAAAGGAAAGACATCCTCATACAATTGTGTACAAAACTACGTTTATTTCAAATACCTTTTCAATTCAACTCAATAATAAAACAAGCACCAAAGCATAAGCGTAAAACATACATTTAGCTTCTGTTCATATTTCTCTCCATATGGTTGCTGATAAAAAGTTGCACCAAAGCATCAGATTCTTTATGCAAGGGTCTAATAACTGTAGTATGTAAATGACCTCCACTTATCACGAGTGGCAGTGTTATGGCTTTGGTAACAAGGTTAAATATGTATTCAAAAAGGGAAGATTACATAATGATAAAAGCGCCGAGACATATTGAAACAACCTTAGTAAGCTTACCTTCATGTACAAAATAAAACATGCTCAAATTAAAGCTGCGTCTTTGATAAAATAAAAATGTGCAACATACTTAAAATAATGTGTTTGGATGTTAACTGCATTCAAAATATAAACAAAAGCCACAAAGTTATAAATTGAAAACCAGACATAAGAAATGTGGGAATCAAACGTTTGGTAGTAACAATATATATATATGACACTACTGATTGTCACCTTGAAGGCCACTGGTGACCAATGGCGTTCAGTTTTTAGCTGGTTCCTCAGTTGGTTTCTTGGGGACCGCCCATTTCTCCGATGCTCCATTGTTCTGACCTGTCAATCTCAAAATTCCCTTTGGTCCTACATCCAATTGGTGGTGAAATTACAAATCCTACTATGGCCATGCCAAAACCTGCCCTACGGAACAGCTTGATTGGTTGGGATTAGGCATTTGACCTCGAGTGGTTAAGGTTAGGATAGCCGATTGGTTAAGGAGGTTGGACCTGTACCAATGGGTGGTACGTTACCTTGCGTAAGCATGGACACTTGGTCAATAAATGCTACTGAAGGACAGGTCTTAGCGTGGCCATAGTTGGATTCGTACGCCACCAACGGGACATCAGACTAGTGGGCTGTAGGACCAAAGGGAATTTTTCGGGTTATGGACCTTTTACACAGCAGACATGTTGACTTGTCACAGTAGGAGAAGCACAGCTGAGATTGATCACCTTAACGATGGATCAGTTCCATCAAGTGTCCCAGTAAGATATTTCAGTGGGTCAGCATGCTCAATAGACCTTTTTTCATAGCAGACATGTTGACATGTCATAGTCTGAGCAGCACAGGTGTATTCAAACAAATTACTGATGGCTGCATTCCACTTAGGAGAGGTCCTGGTATTAAACCATTACTGATGGCTGCATTCCACTTAGGAGAGGTCCTGGTATTGTTCATGCTGACTCACTGAAATATCTTACTGGGACTCTTGATGGAACTGAGCCATCGTTAAGGTTATCAATCTCAGCTGTGCTTTTCCTACTATGACAAGTGAAGATGTCTGCTTTGTAAAAGGTCTATACCAGGGTCTCTCCTAAGTGGAATGCAGCCATCAGTAATGGTTTAATACCAGGGTCTCTCCTAAGTGGAATGCAGCCATCAGTAATGGTTTAATACCAGGACCTCTCCTAAGTGGAATGCAGCCATCATTAATGGGTTTTGAATACACCTGTGCTGTTCCTACTATGACAAGTCAACATGTCTGCTGTGAAAAAAGGTCTATTGAGCGGTTGGAACAAGGGAGCATGGGAGAAATGACACGGCACCCCCCAGTTCTTTACTGTGCCGGCTCCTTCTTGTTCTTCTTATTCAGGACTTTTCGGAGGCTCTCGGGCATCAGGTAGGGCCGCTCTGCGCTGCCATCGTTCCTCTCCAGATCCTCCACTGGAAAAGAGATTCCAAAAAAAAGAAAAATTGGTAATAAACAAATAATAAAAAAGGTCATAGGAGCCACAGAGTATATATGAGACATTTTAGCTTTTAACAGCCACTGAGTACTTAAAGATGCAGTAGGTAAGTCTTATAAAACTACCTTTCTGTCACATTTGCTGAAACTGACCTTATGTTCCAGTAGAACTACATGATTTATGTAATATAAAATAAATCCAGCTCCTCTGGCACCACCTACAGCCTGTAGTGCCATTGGCAAAATTCCCCGGTTGATTTTCTCCAATCAGGGCCACAGGGGGCGGGATCTATCTGCCTGTCAATCACTGCTCATGCACGCACATATATAGCGTTCTCCCCTCCCCCTTCTCCCGTGCACGAGCTGCAGGAAAGTTTCCCAAAATTCGGGTGAATATTGGAGAGGCTTTTCAGAGGTGGCGTGAGCTTCAGGATTTTAAAGATCTGAAGAACGATGCAGGTGTAGCCACATTTCTTCTCAACAGGTAACATAATTACCACGAATGGTTTATCTTTCACTTGGTTATTAGTAGTCAGAAGTCCTCAAAGCTACGATGGTGAGGATGATAGTAACGTTAGCACAGTGGTCGGTCTGATGTGA